>NW_009798286.1:102116-117246 GCF_000520075.1 Aphanomyces astaci
CTTCTCATAAAAACTCTCTAACATTTGATATATTTTTGCCTGACCCCCTCCACGCTGTCGACTACTGTAAACGCTTCGGTTCTTTCAGTTAACTGTAAAGTCCAATACAGTACTATGGGGAATTTGAATAAATACGGATAATCGTCCGGATTGCTCGATAAATTAGTGGAGGTGAAAGAGCATAATCTGAGCATTCTCGTCGAATTTGCTGGTGAACCAGTGATCGAGTGATGTGCCGATTTATTTCATCCAATTAAATCGTTCTAGCTGTATTATTGGACAAAACACAACCTCTCATGCCAATAATCTTGTAACCTTCCAAGTACACGATGTTAAGGGTGCGTCTGGTATGGTGCACGTCATCTAAAAACATCCAACTGGCCAAATCGAAGAGTGGAGGTTTTATTATTTAACGTACAATTAATGTAGTTAAACCCAAAACCTAAATACGTTAAATTCCGATTTCATGCGTTTTATCACTGCAATGGGAGGTTAAAGGTCCCAACTACCTCCGGATATTATATACGGATAAGAGTCACATATAAAAAGCAAGATACATCTCAGCGGCCACCCCTATGGCCAAATATCCAAGCGCCCATGTAAAATACCGCTAGGTTAAATATCTATTTCTGGACCAATTCATTACCAAATTTGAATCTGAGACGTAGAATTTCTTCACCACATTAAGATCTGTCGATTCTACGTCTCAATTTGCTGAAATTTTGAGTAATGAATATGAAATAGAAGTCAGAAATTTTTGTGAAAAGTTGGTAGTTTATAGATGACGTGCACCATAACATTTCAAAAATAATATTCCATTTTCTCGTAAAATAGGATTAACCAAAATGCCATTTTCAAAATGGAGGTAAAAGGTCTATTTTGTAATATGGCGTTTTGAACCACTTCAACGAGTAAATCCCACTTGGAATTATTGGATTTGGGTTAAAACTCGTCGAACAAGACATGTTTCAATATTGATCAGATTTGTTGAATTAGACCCCATCATGGGGTTTTGGGGCTGAATATTGCAATATTTCCGGTTACCAGACGCACTGTAAACGTTTATGGTGGGAAAATTATTACTCTTTTAGATAGAATAATTTTCCCACCAAACCTTTTAAAAAAGGTTTTCGAGTTTGAATTGACAACCAAATGCGCCACAGATTACCAAGGTGGCTGCATCTTATCAGTCCACTGCCAATCGCGAAGTAGAAGAGTTTTTTTCAAGATATATTCAACGTTCCTTTTCATAAGTTTACTCCGAAAACATCGATACTCTCACGAAACCACATGCATTTTGGTGTTGCAGGCTGATGTACTAGTGTAGTACTACAACAATACACATCGGAAGTCCTTGGCAGCTACAACTAATGGTTCACGTGGCATTTCCTACAATATATATATTTATCGACACAAGTGTTAATGGGCAACGGACGACGGGGGCCGCATGTCGTCTTCAGTCAGCGGCGTCTGAGCCGCCGCCGCCGCGTCCGCCGTGTGCAACCGAAGGTTCGCTTCCAGCAACTTGGCCACAGCCGTCTACTCTCACCACTTCCCATTACTCATTGATACTAGTAGTACTTAGAGTGATATATCACTTCTGTAGTCTATGTATATACTTATTTCTAGACCACCAGCCAAGTCAACTTTGGCTCGGAACCACACGGTTCAATGTCATTTGAACGTACCGTGTACTTGGGATTTTTCTCAATTGCGTATGTTTTCACTTGGGCGGCGGTGGCTTCCCACGACCGCAAGTGGTGGCCGTCGACACCCCGGCAGATCAACACGCGGCGGTCGGCATCGATTTCAAACCCCCTCGCCACGTCCACTGGTTTCTTCGTCACCGGTGTTTTGGTGTCGTCGCCCATCTCGTCTGTGGTCAGTGGTCGCTCAAACAACGCTGTGAACCCGGGGAACATCATGCCACCTCCACTCCCTACCCGTAACCCCCTTGTAGTCGCCACACGACGCCCCGACCGGCACCCAAGTGTTCGCACCAGCATGCCCACACACTTGAACACGATTCCAACGGTGACATGGAACAGCGGCGTCAACACGCGATGCAGCAATAAATAAAGTAGCACGAGCACGAAGAAAAAGAAGAGCGGGAACGTGTTCAGTCGCACAATCTTGGCGTAGGCTTTGAGTACCCCGCTGAGCAAATCGGCGAGCGTCGGGTCTGCAACCTCTGTGAGCTGGTCTTGCAGGAAAGACTGCAACAGCTCCGTGGGGTCGTCCCCCCCCTCCAAGCTGTCGCCCGTGGTTGTGCTATTGACTGCAGAAGAGCCGCTATCCTGACTCGACAACGACGACTGCACCGACGCGAGCGCCGACGTCGCCTGCTTGGCCAATGCTGACACACTCAGCAAATCCGACTGCAGAAGCGACGATACCCCGTACGCCCATGCGGAAAACCCGAGATGCACGAGCAACATCCAAGGAAACAGCTGCAGCGCCAGCGTGCCCAGCGCCTGGTCGTAGGCCGTGCGCACGCGGTATAACTTCATGAGCATGAGTTTGTCAATGGCGTAGTTGAGGTAGCATGAGACCGCCCCCAAGGGGAGGAGCGCCGGCATCCCCCCCGCGTACATGAACGTGACGAAGATCGTGTTGAGCACTACGGGGTACCGCACGGAAATGTCAAAGTCTGGGTTGGCAAACAACGCAGTCATTTGAGGGGTTGTGACGGTCGTGAACTGTTTGAACGTCCGCTTCACAGGGAAGATCACATAGGCGGCGAGAAGAGGTCCCAAGTGCGGGGTCACGACGTTGACGAGCATCGTGAGGGTGATGCCCGCCCCCACAGATGTGTACCACCCCCGCTCCATATCGGTGAGTTTGCCTACTCATACGGTCGTGGGATCGTTTTCACGAGGGAGGGATGCAGTGTACACACTAGATTGGTTGAGGGGCAATGCAAACATACTAGAGCGGGTATCATTTTACACGGGCGGTCCACACCGTCACGTGCAATGGCAAGGAACCCTGATGTACAGACTTGCATTGGATTGATAATCGCACACGAAAGCATCTGGACATCAACAAGCACACCAACATACACACGAGTTTATTGGTCCTAGCCAGTGCCATATAGACCCCCCCCAGCGGAACCACTTCACACTTGAGCAACACGTACAGTACAGTTGTACCCAAAGCAAACCCGCTCAATTTTTAGTTTGCCAAGACAAGTTTACAATCCAAGGTCAAGAATAGGCGAAGTAAGCTCCATCGTACCAGCTAAAAGGAACTGGATCACGGGGACGTTGCCCAAGTTGGCGTTCACCAACAGCACGATCACAGCTGTGTTGATCCATTGCGCAAAGAACAGCTTGAGCACGACCGCCGCGGCCTTGTTGGACTCGGATGAGTGCCGCTCGAACGTTCCGAACGCGTAGAAAACGCCCCGCAACACCGTATTCACTAAGATCACCGTGATCGCGGCAGCGATTAAGAGCCCGTTCTTGGTCAGGAACGCCGTAATGTACGCCCGGCACGGAAGCTCCACGTCCCAAAGCTTCCAGGGACCGTTGTACAGTCCGTCCGCTTTGACATATGCTTCGAGTTTTGGTTTGCAGTAGCAGAGCAGGATGCTGCTTGCGTCGTACGCCTCACACGAGTCGTCCCCCACGGCCTTGGATGACGTGTAGTTGACGTCCGTGGTGAAGCAAGGCAGCGTGCCACACGTCGTTAAACCCGGGGTAAAGCAAGTCGACGTGCACCTAGTGAGGTTGAAGGAGCCCCCCCCAATGTCGTTGAAAGGGAGGACACTTGGGGGGAACGGAGTTGCGGAGTGGTTCAAGAACGTTATGTCAAATGACGCGTCGTCGGGGCAACGGGACGACGCGTTCCATTGAAGGGTCCAATCATCGGTGCTGTTGGAGGGGCTGGTGGCACTGTTGTCCGTCGACGTGTTGAAGTCGGGGCCTTGGTAGACCTCCAAGATCTTGCTGCAAATGCTACTTGGTCCGGGCTTGTTGAACGCTTGCTGAGCGCTAAGACAGTATTCCCGACTTAGTATAACATATCTCACAATGACTTAAGCTAGGTAGGTAGTTAGCTTTGGCAATGTGTATCATGAAGATGGTCAGGCAAAAAAAACTACCTACCCCTGGGCCAACGAAATGATCGCGCACGACACGACCAAGAGCAAAAACGTGACAAAATTCGTAAAGGAGCGTCTACACATGGCAATGAGTAATTTTTTATAGTTTTTTTTCATAAATAATTGGTGGGGGATGTACCTGGCAAACCGCTCCACAGGGGGAGTTTCCAAGTTTTCCCAAATAATATTGGATGGCTCGGGCGCGGCGGTGACTTTGAGGGGGTGGATTCGTCGAAAGCGGAGGTCCTTGGGCTGAAAGTACCGCTTCCACCACGTCGTGCTTGTGCGGTAATCGGCCAAGCATCGTCGCTGGCTCTCCACATGGTTAAACACGATAAACGCGCACTCGCACTCACTCAACCTAGTCCGTTAAAGTCAAAATTCGAGTACTTAGTTGGGAACCTCGTTGTTGTATTGCGGTTCAAGTCGTCCGACATACCGTTGATTGCCTTGGGTGCGGAGGGCAGTCATCTTGTTTGTTTTGGCCTCGAGCTGGGTTTCCAGGGTCGCGAATTCCGTCTCAGCGCGTCGGAGCCGCTTGCGAAACCGGCGCTCTTGTTTCCGATACTCTACCATTGTCGCTTCCAACATGGCGATGCGCTGCGTGAGCGTCTCCAGCGCCAGAAACAGCCGCAAGAACCGACCGATCGGGCGGGCGATGCTCACTTGGGCGACCCACGAACCCACGTACAGCTCGTTCCCGTCCACATGGGAAACGTTTTCAACCGGCTGCGGTAACTTTGCCCCATTCTCGTCGTGTCCAGGACTACAGTTTGTGGTAGAGCCTGGACGGGCGACACGAAGCTGTTGTTTGACTTGGCGGCGACGACGACCAAAGCACCCCAGCCACATGGGAAAGCGATGCGCCGGCTGGGACAGATCGTAGAGCGTGCTGAAATGCGTCATGATCTCTTGTTCTGTGGCGTCGCGGGGAAAGCCGCGGACGTAGACGGCGTATTTGGCGGGGGTGATGTTGTCCCTCGTATGGGCGGTCACGATGGCATGACACCGGTATGAGAAGGCCACGATGAACACGACAAACACGAGCGAATACACGCAGTCGCAGATCGTGGCAACATACGCCCTAGCAAACACAAGGCATGATTGGAGCGAGTGGAGTACACGAAGGGGGCGCACGTCAAAACGAAGCCCAGGAAATGTAGGGGAAGTGTAGGGATGTTGGAGACTAAGGGGGCTTACACTATCTTGGGAGATGTGGTGAACGGCGTGTCGAGCGTACGAAGCGAGCAATCCATGGTGCCCCCCATGTACGTGCAGTTGGTCGGGATGTACTCGGCGTTGATGCCTTCGTTGGCCAAGGACACGAAATTGAGGCCAAGTGGGTCTTTGGTGGCGGCGGTCACGCCGTGGCCGTAGTAATGCAACACTACCCGTCCATCACATTCGCATAAGGCTTCATGGAAACACAAGAGGGGGCGACGATTGTCATCACCTGCCGTGGGCGCCGCGCAGACGGACATGACCACGAACAACATGGACGTGTACTTGGTCAGCATAAAGTAGAGCCGAATGCCGACCCCCAAGTCGCCAATGTCGCCCAACGTAACGCCAAAGTACGACTTGCCTGCGCCGAGCCGCTCAAGTCGCGCGCGTAGTTTGGCCTTTTGCACCATAGACGATCTGGTGTCGACCACGGCTAGACTCATTTTGCAAGTTTAATGGGCATTTTCGTTTCACAGAGCAAGACCGACTTACCGTCCAGTCCGTCTGCGGGTGTCACTTTGGCCATCGGGATAGTGCCGAATAGGATTGAAGTCAGCGATGGACTTTCACGTCCAAACGCAATACTATTATGAAACGCTATTTGTAACGGCTAGGGTTTATGAAACGGTCTGAAACTGCTATTCACGATGCGAACAGGGCCACAGCATGGACCGACCCGCCATGTTTGTGGTGTCTGGACCAGATCAACCGAACAACAACCGCCATGGATAACACTGGTCATTGCCTTCATTGGGGGCTAAGCAACTTGTCGACTGTTGTAGCTTACTTGACGTGGCAATTCACGGTAATTTTTCATGACATCAAACCAACGACTCGAAGACCACAGTACAGCGACACGGAGCAGCACTATTGTAACATCTTCGACCAAGACTCAACACTTTCGGGGCATGTGCTTGTACCCCAGCAGCAACTGCACGGCAGAACGTGCGGTGAAAAAGAATGGTACCCCCCATACCTTATGCGCGTTCCATCGAGCCAAGCATAACCACCAGCAGCGCAAATTCGACGCCAAAAAGCGACGAACGGACTGTCGATTTGCCCCGTACGACATGCAAGCCATGCGTGCTGCTGCCACAGCGTCCGAGCCACCCCCGTCTGGCCCTCCCCCTCCCCCGCAGAATAATGTCAAGACTGATCTAGGCGGCGGCAGAACGCTCAAGACAGAGCTGCAACTCGTGTTTCGGAATCGACTGCAAGCCAACAGACAGCAGAAAACACTACCCCAAACCCACCAAACACAAAAAGCACCACCACTTGACAAGGACTTCAGTACCTTTGACAACCAAGGGGGTCAGGACGACGTTGAAGCCAAGGGCCCGTCGCGACCACCGCCACTGCCTCCTCTAGCCACCCTCCTTCGACGATTTCACTCCTCGGCCCACAAAAGCAACAATTAATTCAATATCTACGTTTCAAACGAAAGAATATCCAAGAGACTTGTTGTGTGTGTGTTGGGGGAACACGGGGTTGGAGTTGTCGCGAAGTCAACTGGTTTCCCGAGATGACCACGACGTCACTGCGACACTGCGCTGCATGACTAGATCCGCCGCTTGAACGCTGATATCGACTGGCTAAATGGTCGAGGGGACTTTGTGCATGGGTGGATTGACCACATGCATGGACTTCTTGCGGCCCCTCAACGCGACGTCTCGAGGCAACCTCGTACCATCGCAAAACTAACTTATTGACGTACAATTGGGCATCAGTATATCTCATCCGTGTGCGACAAGATGGATGAGAGGTTGGCCGCTAACAGCATCTAGCCGACCCCCAAAAGTGCAACCGTCGTCGCCGCCATATCGAGCAAGTTGAACTTCGATGAGTATCAATATGACGATCTCTTTTCCACTACATTCTCGTCGCCGTTTACAAGGTATTCATTTCAAAGTTCAATCTTACTCTCGTCATGACTCAAACATCCGTAGGACGACGACGCTGGTTACCGAACCCGCTTGTACTTGAACGTGCATGAACTGAAAACATCAGGAATAACGATGTGTATACATATTGTGCTTTCGAGTGAAATTTCGTGTTGTGGCGTGGTTTCTCGTTGGAATTGAAATCGATTTAATTGGCTACTTCAGAAGGGCTCAAATTTATTAGCCAATCAAAACCTTCTCAATGAAACTCAACCAATCAGATCGATTGAGGATCGGTTTGGTCGGCGCGATTCGATTGCACCGGCTCCCCAAATTTGTATCGACAATAGTTTGGTTAATTCTGTTCTAGTTTTACGTCATGGTTGGCCTGTATTGACGACGAAGTGGGGTCATGCTGGATCACGGCTTGCTTGATGCGGTCCATGTGGCTACGGAGCATATTCAGGAGGAATTCCGTCATCTCCCCCGTCGGAGGGGAGCTCTCCCCCCCTTCCGACATGACGGCGGGGGTGCATTGATGCACCACCATGTGCCGCGTCTTGCTCGGGTCTATCTCGCACCGCTGGAGCACCACCCTAAGGACGAAGTTACTACCACCCCCATAGAGAAAGAAGCAATACTAGCTCATACAGTTGTCTTAACTGAGTACTAACTAGTATCCACATAGAGAAGCAAGCATTACCAGCCCATAAGGTTGTCCCGCAGCCGTCCGGGGGTGTGAGGTTCCAGCGCGTCGTCGAGGATAGAGCGGTAAACCACCACGGCGCGGTTGGGCTCGGAGTACATGCGCGCAATCCACCGGCCTTCCGATTTGCATAGGGTCCCCCCTTGGAGCTTGACCGTTGATTCGTTGTGTGTGTACACAATGTTGTGGTCTGGCAAGTCTTCGAGGATCTAAAAGACATATATATACACAAATACACAGTCAAGATGATGTCATGGCCTCGATACTTCTGCGATATGGACACAACATGCCATTCTTTCATCAACCAGCAGTAGATGTCAAGGGACGCAGCTATGAATAGATCACAATACACACAACACATATATTACGCTTTCTTCGAAGGGGATATACAGTAGCAATGCTAGTTAACCATAATAACATTCACAGAAACACCAAGATTCGTACGAAATATTATATTTTACGCAATATTGTGAATTTGCGATAAATTTCCAAAATTCGCGTGGTTCGTCTAATCAATATTGAACCACGCTGGAGTTCTGATTGGTTGAATATACTTGTCCTTTTCAGCCAATCAAATCCACTCCAAATTGGATTAGCCAATAGCGTCGATTCGTGATTCGATTCCGTGGCGAGATTCGATTCGACGGGGTCTGGAAATTTGTACCGAATCCACAATACTGTATCGTCGTTGTGTTTTTAACATTTTTCAGATATTTATAAATATTTTTATATACTTTCTTATAATCTATTTTCCATTTTATTCGAAATGAATCGCCTCAACCATATAAATGTACACAAGAATCAGCAGAAGGATTGAGCCAATCAGGTTGCAGGAAACCATCATCAACGTCAAATTAGTGTGTGACTTCAATTAGTGTGATACCAATCACCACATCTCTTTACAAAATTCAGTACAAAGAATCGATCGATAGATCTGGCGATTCAGCACAAATGTCCAAATATAGGGATACAAGTCGACTTGAAGGCAGCCAAACGCCTAGTCATCTTATCTAGCCATCCCCTAAACACATCAAAAACGTGACTACACATCGATGTCCGCACCGAGCCGGTGGTCGTGAGGACGGGGCCGCCGGGGACTTGGATTTGCTGCCGGATCAGTGCCCACGTAGCCCGTCGCATGGCGTCCAAGTCGGCGTGCATGAGCGAGGATTGCATAAAGTCGAACCAGAGCACGTTCTGATGCGTTCGGACGTTCATGCTGCTTTGGCCGTCTTGGAGGTCGTACACGTTGTTCTTGATCAGCTCGCATTCAAGACGTTCGTACAGGTGGTCAGTGATAGCGAGCATGCTGTGGACGCGCGTGGCGGGGTCAGCGCCGAGCCGCCAGCTGCGCCACTCGTCGCGGTTGAACTGGGGAGACAGCTACATGCAGGAAAGATAGGCGTGGTTGGTTCACATGATAGGGATGCACTCGTGGCGAACCTCTAGCTTGGGAGACTTTTTCAGCACTCGCTCCAGCGTTTGAGCGGTTTTTAGCTGCTCCTGCAAAATTGTACGAAGCGACGCGTTCTCATGCATGGCGCGGGTAGCGGCCGCCATCTGAACCTTGGCTCGAGTCTCCCAGATGGAACTGGGCGGTCGGACGATCGTGGTAGCGCGCAGCTCGTTCAATTGGGCCTGCAGGACATCCTGCTTCTCCCGTAAGTACTCTAGCTCGTGCTTGAGACTCGTGCGTTGCCGCTTTCGCTTCGGCGCGTCCGATTCATCCGAAACTGTACTGGAGCCATCAGGCACCGTCGTCGCGTCTGTTGAAGGTGCTGTTGTTGCTTGGGATGCTCCAAACGGAAAGCTATCGGTGAGAGATGTCATAAAGTCATCACCTCCACCAAAGAGGAGGCGCTCAAGGATGTCGTCGTCACTCATAGGGCGACCGCCGTCGTCGTCGTGGTTCTTCGAATGTTGATGGCACCTCTGTTGGCAGCGACCTTGGATACATGTAAGCAATTAAATAGTCACTTTATATGCAGGATTAAATGGCTTATTTGTAACAATTGAATACTGTATAGAATATATTGAAAAATAAGCTTTAATATTCAAAATATAGTAGTTCGAAGTATTCAATACACTATGCTCGTATAAGTACGACACGCTCTCGTAATCAAATCCACTCCTGGGGCTTCGACAGATTTTCCGTGGTCTGGTATGGTTGTTTTGACTGTAAGTTAGGACAGTTCCATCCTCAAGTGGTTTCCTTTACTTTTCTGTATGGATGATCCTTCGTTAAAATTGTCAAATGCCTTGTCCACTGGCACTTGGTCCGAAGTCAATGTGACTCGCTTAAGTTCGCTGGCAGGACATCATTGGCTGATTTGTGAAGTGGTTGGCCAATCGTCGTCGCCCAATTGGTCGACATAATTACGATTAATACTTCCAGTAAGTTCACCTCAGAGAAATATATCTATAAATAGACATGTACTGAATTCTTCTGTATTATTTAATCGGCTTGAATAGACTTCAGTTTAGCGTTCATTTTACTTCGATTTCCACTCACAGTGTTAACAGTAAGTCAATGAAGGCAAAATATATAGGAAGAACGGTTTATGGTGCACGGTATAAGCTTAAAGTCTTTGCTTACTGTTAATTCTCTGTGATTTAATTTTTCTAGTGATTTGATTGGCTGTTCCTGATTCAGCAATTCTATTGGCCAATTTGAGTGCACCTTAAACTGTCCCGTGCACCATAAACTGGCTATCTACTTTTAACAGTAAGTACGTTACCAGTATTATTAATAGTAGTACCTAGTATTACGTATTGCCATGTTGACAGTGAGATGATTTCATGCGTGTAATTGTCCTAAAGGAGATATAGTCGTGCGTATACTGTGAGCTCAAGCATCCTTGTACTACCGGTAGCAAAGAATGAGCCTAGGAGTATTACGGAATATTTTCGGTAACATGAAGGCATTTTGGCTTTGGACTTCAATACCCCAGCTACAGCCAAACACCATGTCAGTACAAGACGACAATCATCCTTTGTTCGATGTAGAGATCAAGAACGACTACAAGGACAGTGGCCGTGGCTACGACGACTGCAAAGATAGCGCAGACCTTGTAACAATGCACTGGCGATCCGAACTTGATCGCTTGGTCCGACTGGTGTGTCCAGCGGCCTGTAGATTAAGAAACCCTGTCGCGTGTGTATGCTTCTAACATGTGATATTGAACATTGCGTACATATTGGAGTTTCTTCCAGGCACAGTGTGCTCGTCGCTTGTAGACATCTACACCCCCCGGACATCAACGTTTTGAATGGCGTGGCGCTTCTGTCTGGGAAAGTACGCCAACTATCCCAGTAGATCACCAACATCACTGCCTTGTACATTGGATTTGGACTGGTCACAACTATGCACAAGCGTTTGGCGCTGGTGAACTCAATTTGTTACACTAACTTTCTGGTTCACGATACCGTCCCATTTCATTTGCAGGACGAGTTGACAAGCTAGGAATCTACCTCCAAAATGGATTCCTCATCATGGGAGCGGCGCTCGTGTCAGTTCTAATCGCAAACTTCTACTGCGAATCTCTGCTTTTGTGGCTCAACCAAGATGTTCACGTCATAGCGTTAGCCTCATCGTTCACCCGCATGACCATGTTGTTAGGCATTCGTTTCTATTCATGTACGAGCTAGTAAAAAAACTACTCCAAGTGCAAAATGTGGTGCTGCCCATGACTGTGATTGCCTTGGTATTGGGCTGTTGGTGAACATGATCTGCGGCTACCGTATCCTGTCACGCGTCCTTGGGGTCCCTCGGGGCTGCGTACGGTCGAGTGCTGGGCAATGCCACCGTGCCAGCTGCAACCAAGCCATAGATGTGGTGCAACTTAGACCTAACGCGGCAGTGGTGGGTGGCCGTGGATATCGCCCGAGGGTTCCTCGTTTTAGGGCTACCTGACATGTTCGTGCTGGAGTGGTCGGCGTTCAGTATCCTAGCCTTCTGGACTGGCCTCCTCCCCGACGGCAATGAAGCATGCAGCATCAACACCATATGATACAATCCGTTGTTATCACGCGTCTACCGGTAGGTGATGATGAGGATGATGCTATTGTATGGAGTAGGTATTGCATTACGTTAGCAACTTGACGACAAACTTCATGGCGTTCCTTGGGGGTGGCGGTGGCGGCAAACAATCACATCGGCAACTGCCTCAGCACCAACCACCCCCAACAAGCCAAGTTCGTTTCGATCCTCACTCACATACGCGGCCACAGCGTCGTTGGGCATTTCGACGTGGAAATTTTGCACGACAAATAAGGCTTGGAGCCGTCTATGAGTGACGCTACGTGCAAATATCCTATGCTACACACGCTGCGGAGGCGATTTGTACATGGTACACCCATGCAATTCTTTGCCGGATTAACCGGGTGTCGGCCGACAGCACTTTGGTGCAGGTATTGTACATCACGTCGCTGAGTATATAGAATTGGCCAGCCTCAACAATGTCCCCCTTGTCGACCATCATACGTAGCCGTGAATGCCATTGTGCACTACGTGGTCGGGCTACGCTTGGCGTACTTGGGCGGTTCACACTACAGCATGACATTGAAGGCGTGTGGACCGGTATATCCTTCGGAACTGTCACCACCACGCTCATTTACATGCTCTTGCTTCGCACCACGAAATGGCAGGTCGTGGTGGACAACGCGTTGCAAACTAGGAGAGTGAATTGTTTCGCATATTTTTTAAATGTATGTACTTTATCATGATGGGTCGTTAATCCACACATCGTCCGCATGGATCAGTTACACAGTAACTGACACAGTTTCATAATGCAGTTATATCGGTAACTGCATTGTGATACTGCTACCCTTGAAAACATGGACGTCGTAGCCTCCAGCAATATCCCTACCACGGCTGAGGAATGGAATGCCAAGTACAATGCTGCTACGACATGTGTGCACTTTGACTGGTATCTCGGCTACGACGAGGTTGGTGTCCTCTCCATATGTGCGTGGAATTGCATTCAGCAACCACCTTCTTTTCAGTTGCAAATGTTGCTTCAAGACGTGTTGGATCGATATGACTCGAGCTGCGAGATCTTCATTCCAGGTACAATACCTTGTTTCATTCCTAACATGGTTGTGAGCGACACACAACCCCTCGATGATATTCTCCTAACCTTTCCATCTTTGGGATGGATTGTAGGATGTGGCCTGTCTGGTACCCTTTCTTGACCACATTGGAGCATTTTGAACCATTGACGGTGCGTTTAGAGTTGGCGTTCCAACTGTACGACGTCGGGTACGAGAACATCACGAACGCTGACATTTCAACGGTGGCAGTCCACCGCATGTCGACAGTGCAACACCAACGGCAGGCGACGCACATGCAGTGTAAGATTCGCCTGTCATTATGGAACATTGTGCATGCAGCATGAACGCTTCCACTTGTTATGAATCCACTCATGTCGTAAACTCGATTGAATCATGTAGGCGTAGCCTTGGATTCTACCCAAATGCCTGATGTCCCCAACCATTGCTTCGACGTGATCCTTGACAAAGGTATGTACGCCTAGCTTGGTCAGTTTGATTGTCATCGTCATATGAAGACCAAAACACAATGATTCAATCTAGGACTACTGGATACGCTCCTGTGCAGCCCCAACAACGTCGAAGACGTTCTTGCTCTTTTGCATGAACTGCATCGCGTGCTCAAAGTGAATGGAACACTCGTAGTGGTTTCCCACGGCCCCCCCGACACACGATTGATGTATCTCACTCGAGAGACCTTCGAGTGGACGGTCGATACAATCACACCCATTGGTAGGTTCAGCATTATTCACCCCCCCATTACACCAACCGACCCCCCCCTTACCCTGTTGTTGTTTATTCAGAGCGGATTTGCTCGACGATAGAATTGCCAAAGGCAGGGACTCGGCGGTACTACATGTACACTTGCCACCGCCGGCCATTGTAGTGGCGGAATTCATTCATAGTGTTTATGCTCCAAGAATTTACAGTCTGATTATACAGTCTTACCGGTGGGGATGCCCTTACATTTCGTGGACTGGCAGTATATTTCGTGATTTGCTCAGTTAACAGTAAATTCGCAAACATGGACTATATTTCGTGACGTGGCCAATAAATTTCGCATAAATGTCAGCGCAATGGGTGAAAATATGCAGGAGTGACGACTGTAACTTCGGCTCCAACGAATTCGTCGTCCATGTTTTCGGCTCTGTGGTCGAGGTGGGGAGCGTATTGATACAAATGGTTCGCATCAACTCCTACGACAATCACCTCTACTCATATACTACTGTATGTGGTATCAGAAGTATACCTTGAATGACTTGGTCACCCAATGCAAGCAAAGCGACTACCGGTATTGCTTTGCTGACATCGGGACGTTTCTGTACGTGCCTCGTCGGCGTGGCTGACATTCGTCAGTTACTACCGTAGGTAAGTATGTGTGTGCTGCTTACTGGGGTTCGAGGTGATGGAGGTTCATCTCCATATGAGAGGATGAGGGGAAGGTTGGGATTCATGATATTGGATGTTTGCGAATCTAACTGAGCAAATCACGAAACATACTGGCAGTCCACGAAATATAATGAGTGAATTCGACGTTCCCACGAAATTAATTGCCGAAGTCACGAAATACTTTATAATGAAGCTCCACGAATGTAAATGGGATTCCACGAAATATACCAGATATCTTTCGAAATTAACCGCAAAATGGTGTACCAGTAGTAAGAGCATCTCCAACGGGAGTCCCTATATCGATGTCCCTATCCCCAAAACCTGTTACAACAGTGGTACCATCGAAATTACGGATAATTTGGGGCTGTATCCGGGTGTTCTTGTCCCCATTACATTAACTGAACACTTTGGGGACATCCCCATAATTTGGGGACAAAATCGCCCGGATAAGCCCCAAATTATCCGTACTGTAACATAAAGTAACGGTACAACCAAAGTTTTGAGATATAGAGTTGGGATAGGGACCCGCGTTGGAGATGCTCTAAGGGCGTGTTGGGAGCGACTTTTGTGTCAGCGGTTTTTGGCTTTTTCATAAGCCGCTGAAATATCAGCGACTTTTTGCCTTCACTGACATTGGTTAATAACAGAGAAAAATCAACCAATGATGCGTCCTAAAATTCATTGTCCATTTTCAGCTCTATGACAGCGGAGCGCAGAAAATTGTTGTCGCGTAGTGGCTGTGGTAGCCAAATGTTCAGGCGGCGAGTGGCGAAACGA
>NW_009798286.1:119071-139936 GCF_000520075.1 Aphanomyces astaci
GCGTGCTCCTGCGAAATTTTGGTTTGCAACCAACAATTTATTCTGATATTTTTGACCAATAAATAGCCACAATCCCAAAAGTCGCTGTAAACGACCTCAAGGAGGTCGTCCAGAGCGGTTTTTGCAAAAGTCGATGGAAACGATTTTGATTGGCTACTTTTCCAAAAACCGCTGACACAAAAGTCGCACTAAGTACTAAGTTACTTCGACGTATTGTTACGTGTTAATACCAGTAGTAGTTTCTGCAACATCGTCAAATTAACAGATCGTTAGACCTTTTTAGTTATAGCACGCATCATGTCGAGAGTGCTCCTCATAAATTCGATCTGCATTTGACGCTCCTGCTGTTCCAGCGCCAAACGGGCTTCCCTCTCTGCCTTCTCGAGGAGGTACCGCTTCTCGTCAAGTTCGAGCTTGCGCGCGGTGATGGCATTGACCTCCTTCTGGAGCGCGAGCTCTTCCATCCTGACCTTGTTTGTGCTTTCCAACATGGATATGAAGGTCGCCACATCATGGGTTGATTCCTTGAGGATGGCGGAGCGACGACGACTGTACTTCTTTGGTGTCGTCGCACCATCGGAATCACTACTCTCGCCGTCCTCCTCCACCGCCTTCCGCTTCAAGTCCACGACAGCGCGCACGGCAGGGTCTCTTGCTTCGCGCTTGTCTTCTCTACTGCCCTTGTCTTCCTTGGAGGCTCGTTTCTTGTCGGAAATCGCGTCAATCTATATCATAACGTGTGTTTGTTGCTCATCGATGTAGAGTTGATGTACCAAGGCCTTCAGGTCTTGCAGCAATTGCTCTCGCTCGTGGTGCTGCTCATCCGTGCCGGATGCCCGCAGCGATGCCAATGAATCCTTGTGGAATGCTGCCAGGAGGTCGTCGCAACGCTTTCTGCAACCGGTGGCGCTAAGGCTGTCGCCGTGGATGGTTCGCATACGGTCCCCGACTTCTGCCCATCGCCCACTGGTTTGACCGTATGGCGCGTCGTGTGGGCATATAGTGAGTACCTCCTTGAGGAGGTCCACATCCTGCGGGATCGTGAAGCGATGGGCTGGTTTTCGCTTTGCACTGCCCTGCTCGTCCGACATCGAAAGGACCAAGACCAAGCAGAATTTCTTACTGAAAGTTCCTGTGGATATAAATATTTCGATAGAAATAAATACCAACTGGATGTTGTAATTTAAAATTGGAATTCATCGAGCGATTTTTTGTACTGAATTTTGTATGTACAAAAATGTTCAGTGGTGATCCCATCACACTGATTAGTTGATGATTGGTTGAACAGATGAATTGTTGCAATCTGATTGGCTCATTCCTTGACTGATTCTTCTGGAGGCTGCGGGAATCCGGTTTCGCCTGGGCAAAACTCGCAAAACGTAATGTAATTTTGAATGAAAACTTGGACGAGTCTTAATTTAAAATGAATATAAAACGTTTTCGAAATATAAACAGCCCAGTTTACATTTTGTAAACTGAAAATCAAGTACTTTGACTGAAACAAAGCGTACCTAAACTTTCTCCAAATCCTTTCAATTTGTTTGTCCATAGACCTCTCATCAAGTTTTCAACGAATCTGTAATCAGATTCATGAACTTCGTGTTGGTTCACGTGATATCACACATGACTCGTATAACAGAGCGCAACGTTGAGATTACACTCCTAGATTGTGGAATGAAAATACATTCAAATAGAGTCAAAATTGGACACGAAAGTGTGTCAGTTTACAAAGTGTAAACACCTGTACACGTTTTTTATTAACTGCCAAAAGTATTCTATTTTTCGTTTGAAAGTCAACCTGTCGAATTTACAGTTAGTACGGTTGTGTATATTGTGGGTTTTGCCCAGGCCTAACTGGTTTTCATTGAGTCGATACATTCATTACTACTACGTACTAGTAGTACGTACTTGAAGTAGAACGTACTCATATTTGGCACATCGCGCCAGTATTGACAAAACGCAATAACGAGTTAAACAAAATATATTGGCTTAAACGATTTTGGCCCAACCAATCCGATTGAAAAGACGATGATTTCCATTCACTGGGAGCCAATCAGAATGGTATGTGTTGCCTGAATGCCCAAGTTGAAGTGGGCGTATTAATAACGTCCACCTACAGTACCAGTACACCAAACTTCCAGAAGCCCACCTGAACAGTGAGTGGATGGATAAAGCAGCATCGAGATCGAGCAATGGGTATTGACAATGAGTACCAATAATAATAGCGACCATTCGCTTGCATTCAAATCATGCATTCGTCGAGCCTAGTCGAACGTAGCCAGCCTTGGATGGGGCTGGTTTCCGGGGCAAAAACGTCACGAGCAGTAGAACGCACACAGGTTTGACCAGTTCAAACACCCACGACAGCCAGGGACTGTCTGGCTCCACCGAAGCACCCGTTTGGCAAGTCATTGCCACGAGCAAAGTACTTTGAATTTGACCGATTCCATGACACACAAAGTACAACGACGCCAGCGTAGCGATAGCGGCAATGTTGCGCAATCGTTTCGGCGAGTCTTCGCCCACGCGTCGCAACACACCGCGCATGCGGTGGCCGTAATATGGGAACAGTCCAATGGCCAACAACGATACAGTCGCGACGCCAGCGTGGGTACCAGTTTGTAGCCAACACACGATACTGCTGCTGCTTGTGTTGTTGGTGGCGTAGTAGTTGCTACGACTGGGTGGACGGTTGGCCAACGTTACGCCAAATACAACAGTGTCAAAGACATATGCAAGGCCAGACACGGCCATAAACGCCACGACAGCCACAGGCGCCGTCACCGTCGTGGTGCGCAACGTGTCCATTCTACGAAAAACAACGTGAAGATGTGGCCGGTAGGTGATTTGTTGGTGGCGTGGTAATACATACCGTTTCGCAATGACAGACCAGTTGTACATGATCAGGAGGTACGCAGTGACAAAGAAGACGTCTCCAGCCATGGTAGCTGCGGATGCTAGAGGAGTCGAAGGCGGCACCAGCAGGGTGCTAGAAAGTTCACATATCGACCCAACGACGAGGCAGAAGTACAAGGCCATGGCGGCATAATCGCGGTGCCAGTTGAGCCACAAGCGGTAGACGCCTAGTACCATGAGAGCCATGTGCAGCCCAAGCTGCCACCACCTGAGCAAGACGGGTGTCGTCATGGAATCCATCACGGGTGCGACGTCTCGTGCTTTGAAATGGCAGGTTGCAATTGCAATTGCAATGAAGCATGAAGATCTCCGCCACCCCAGCATTCGATCCTGGTCTATTCAAAATCGAATTATAGAGGTTTTTAAAAACCTATCGGATTTGTGCTTAATTTTGGTGGCATTGGATTGGAGTATAAAAACCAATCGATTCACTGCAGACTTCGGGACCACCTTTACCGCTCCCTCAAAGTCCGCTGCCTGTCGCTGAGTAGCCAAGTTGAAGCTCGACTAACAGCACCACAATCCATTCGTTCTCGTCATGCTGTTCCCCCGACTCACCGCGCTATCATGTACATGCACATCCTAGCAGCATGTGCCCTGATATTCATGGTTATCCTAGGCCTCGTCAACGCCACCTTCTCAACCCAACCTCCACGGCACCTTTGCGACGAGCCTCGATGCTTCACAGCTGAGCGGGTGGTATGCATTCCATCACCTACAACGTCTTGCCCGCCGTGCTGGTCGCGCCATGGCCAGACAGTTCGTTGTCGCTCTGGTTTCGTTGCAGGAGGCGGTGATGTGGCCATTTGTCCTCATGACACGACGACCTGCGTTTCCAGATCGGCAAGTGCCGCCAGCAGATCCGTCCCCCGATCTTCCAGCCGCCGACGCCGCCTAGTAGACACCACCAAGGCGTCGTCTTTACCCACTTCCACGCCAATGACATCTACGAATTCGTCGACGTCTACCACCTCCACTGACGGGGCCTCCAGCAGCATGACCACATGGTACACCTTGGCGTGCATTGGACTGTGCAGCCTAGTCGTGCTATTGTACGGCGTGCTTCGATACATCAACCGAACTCAAGCCCGGGAAGCAAAGCAAGACAAGGAAGACCAGGCGCTGTATGACGTTGAAGCCACTAGCAAGGCCCAAATGACGACGACACAGCCCCTGCCAGATGTACCACCGCCTCCTCCTCGTCCTCCTCGTCGTAGCCAGCACCACAAGCCCAACGTGGACGGTCACGAATATGCGACTCGGTCAATGTTCCACACGGTCGGTCGCATTTCGTTGATGGACCATGACGTGGCACCACACCAGCAGCCCCCCCTTCCAGGAATGCTGAAGTCGGAGGTGACGCATCGAGACAGCGCGAGCATATTTATCATGGAAGACTCAGGCGACATATGGGACGTCGATGGCGACGACGACGTGGACCCACGTGCCTACAATGGACGAGGAACCGCTGACACTTCCAAAAGTACCTGCACGTTCTGAACAACACGCCACTAACCAATCGATTCAATGTCACAACGTTATTAGAATTATTGCCAATGCAAATATAGTGAATATAATCAATTGCAAAGGGCGCTGGCAAATTGCAATGATTGATTGTAAAACTAGTTATTGGGAGTATTTCAATACTGCGTAGTAATTGACCCAATTCACGGTCAATTATGCCAATATTATCTGTAAGAATTGCTCGCGATGACCAATTAACTGTAAATCATTGCTTCCCGAAATGGTGGCATTAATTAACATATTTAATTGTTAAGCCACTACCTGTACTAGGAACATCAAAGTGTTGGTCAGTCCCCGCACGACATGTATGGAAGTGAAGCGACGATGAAATTTCACGCCTTTTAACTGTCCATTCCGGGCACATCTCACGCCTTTGAATTGTCCATGGCCACCAAACACAATAGTTCCAGCACAACTGTATAAATAGCTACAATGTATAGTAGTGCTAACTCTAAAGCATGAATAGCTACTACGAATAGTATTAATAGTACTAACTCTAACTAGCGGTAAAACAAGTACTAGTATGCAAGCTCGAAAGGGGAGCCATATTGTTGTCGACTAGCAGGGCTTTACAAGGGTTAAAACCCTTCCAGCTAAACGCGTGCATTCAGCCATGCCAGCATATCCCGCATGAATGGCGCCGACACTGCTTCGCCCTCGGCCATCAACAGATGCCCCCCGCCAGGATACAAGTGCAATGTCTTATCTTTGGACGACGCTACATGAACAAAGTGGCATGACCTATTCCACTGCCGTGTCAACTGGGCTAGTACCTACTAGTAATAGTAGGTCCACGTACACATCGTAGGGTACTACTGCGTCGGCTTCGCCGTGCTGGACGAGCATGGGCAGCGTCAGTTTGTGTAGTTGGGATGACACTTGTTCGATGCCAGCAAGCACCGCCAGCCCCGTGCCCAGTTGAAGGCGCCCGTCGTAAAACAACGGGTCCGCTTCTTCCTCGGACATGGACAGCGGTAGGGTGTTTGCAGGCGGCGGCGTGGCATCGACGGAAGGAAGTAAAGGCAGTTTTGGTGCAAGTTGGACCAAGAGCCGACCGACAAACTCGACGTGAGGAGGTGGCCGGACGTCGGCGGCAACATGGAGCGCCGGCGCGTGGAAGATCACGCCGGCCAAGAGACCCGCGTCGGACTGCGCTTGTAGTTTCAACGCGGTATGCACAGCCGTCAGTCCGCCCATGGAGCTACACGACGACTTGAGAGAGGTTGATGATGGACCTAGAGGGAGGGGAGTTGAACAGTACATACCCGCCGATCAAAAACAGCGGAACGTTCGGGAAACGTTGCTTGAAATGCCGAACCATAAACAGCGCGTCGTCGGCGAGCTCCGCGATCGACGTG
Organism: Aphanomyces astaci; assembly: GCF_000520075.1. Taxonomy (NCBI): domain Eukaryota; phylum Oomycota; class Saprolegniomycetes; order Saprolegniales; family Verrucalvaceae; genus Aphanomyces; species Aphanomyces astaci. Next base: position 124,870 of record NW_009798286.1, read on the forward strand.
ACGTGGCCGTGGCGACCTGAACTTCGACCAAACCCGTGCGTGTCGTACGCAGCCGCAACCCACCCGTCCCGAAGCAACAAGTTGAAAAACGGCGTCGACCGTCCGCTGTGTCCATTCATGCCATGTACAAGAAGCACGACACCCTTGGGGGAAGGTTCCAATGGTGTCCACCATTGCGTGTACAGGCGGTAGCCATTATTGCGGAATACGTACTCGGTGTCTCGATTAAACATTTTGAGCAGCGCCACCTCGAGGCTAAGGGGAGGCACATCCATGCGCTCCTTGGCTTCTTCTTCGCCTGGACCATAGAGGACGCGAAGAGTTACAGCTGACGCAGTGAACAAGCCCGCGACGCCCACCGCCAATTCGAGAAGCATTGCTGGGATCGGGGATGCCTGCAGAAAAAAAGCAGAAATCAAGAAAGGATTGCATCAGAAAAGTACACAGGAACCCTATGACAATTGATGTATTATGATATACAGGGCAGTGAGTTGTAAAGGCTGTGGTGGAGCGAGTCGTGGGCTTGCACGAGAGTTTGCCACGTCATGATGTCAACGCATCAGACAACGAGTACATGTGATAGCCAGAGGACATATCACTTTCAAGCTCCCCGTACGACCTCAATGTAGCTTACGATGTTACAGGACTGTATCGGCAACTGACCGAGTATGGCCTCCACAACAGTCATTCCAGCCACAGCAAGTTGGAACCAATTTGTAACCTCATGATCGGTTTCACGAACCGTTACACAGCCTGGAGGTAATGAGGTGATCCAACTAAGATCAAAACACCTCACACGTTCCCGACGTCTCGACGTTCGGTGGCGTCCTCCCCATGATGGACGACGACGACGGGGCCACGTACGTGGTGCAGACGTATCTGACGCTGCTGTCGTCGGAGGAGCACGTGAGGTTTTCGAACGCAGCCCATCACATCCAGCTGTGGTTTGCCGTGTTCAACCCTCGGTTCAACAATGACGACCGCAGCATTCTCTATCGTGCCATTTACGAATCGGGGTCTGGGCCGGAAAAGAAACTGGCCAAGGCATTGCAGCAATGGTATCGGGTGTGCGCCGTGGGCCGGCGCACCCGTCGCCGCCTCCTCACTCAATCATTGGAATTACCCCACGCAGGAATGGCGACGAGGGCGTCGTCCCCCCCTACTCAACTGCCTGGGGGGACGCGTGAAGCCTCATATCGTAAAGTGAGCCGCCATGCCCGCTACAGCGTGTCCGATCTTCGCACCGACTATGATGATGACGACGACGCCCTTGCGATCCAAGAGACATTGACGCAAGTCATCCATGAATGGCGAACCGCCGAAGAAGACGAGTTTGTCGGTATCCGAGACAACCTGCTCGACAAGTACGTGTTGTTGGCACCCCCGTCGTTCGTTTAGCAGCCCTAGACAGTGGCTTGAAACGACATATAGGGAAGAAGCCGACATGATCAAGGAGATTCGGTACTTGGCGTCGCTTCGGCTCCGGTTTCAACTTCCCGAAACGGACGACATCTCGCCGTCGCAATCGGCTTCCCCCTCAGCTTCTTCATTACGCCATGGCGACACGCTGTTGCATTACCTCGTTCAAACCATTCCCAACATCACCCCCGCGGTTCTGCAAGAGTTTTTCCGCGAAGGCCTTCACATCCACGAAAAGGTGCGTCAAAATTCTCCCCTGATCTACCGGTATCGTGGCTCTGAGCCCATCCCCTTCACGTGTCTGCCAACATGACGCTACGCTAACTAAGAGTGGATTGCGAACATGCTGATGACATCTTGCCCTTCTTCTTTGGTGTAGGGGGCGAACGACCGATCGCTTCTTCACGCCGCGGCGCACGGGGGCCACATCAGCACGGTCCAACTGCTGGCCAAAGAAGGTATGGACGTACTGGCTACAGATGGATACGGATGCAACGCCCTGCACGACGCGGCGCGCGCGGGGGCCCTCCCAGTTGTGCAGCACCTCGTCGACGACATGCATGTGAATGTGGACGTGCCCAACAAAAATGGCCGCACTCCGTTGCATTACGCGGCTGAGTTCAACCGCCAGGACGTCGTCGAGTACTTTGTCACACACAACCGCATCAACTTGAACGCGATCAACGGCAACATGCGCACGCCGTTGCACATGGCGGCAGCGCGAGGCCACATTGACGTGGTGCACTTGCTCTTAAATGCGGGCGCCGCAATCCTTCCCAACATGGCGGGCGACACGATCTTCCACGATGCCGCCAAGTTCAACCACGTCGACTTGTTGGAATCGTTCACCAAGCAAGGCGGATATGCGCGCTTCGCCGTGGCCAAGAACAACCAAGGAAGGACTCCGCTGCATGTGGCCGCGGCAAACAGTGCGGTCGAAGCGTACGTTCTCTTGAACGGGAACCCGTGGTCGGGGCGGCATGCCGGGCTCATGAAGGTGCGTTGGACTAAGAAGAATCAGAATCAGTCGTACATATGGGTGGACCTGGACTCTGAATCAGTCCACAATGAATACCAAATGTGACATGACAGGATGATGATTGTAATCCGATGTGCCCCTTGTTTCTTGTAGGACGACTTTGGGCTGTATCCGCTGAATTTACTGCTCGAAAGCGATGCGATTCCCCTCGAGAACGGACTCAACTTGGCGAAGTACACCCCTCGTAACAACCACACGGACCTCGCGCACGAACGCGAGCCAATTTGGAACGACGACATGTTTGCATCCCTCTTGCGAGAGTCCCCCGAATATGCGTGGGCTTTCCTTGACGGGTTCAAAGTCGCCGTGTCGTGGTCTTGTGGTCGCACCGAGTGGTCATTTCCCAAGGTATTTGCTTGTTTCACTGTCAATCTCATGAAGGATTAGCTGCTTTCGATTGGCGCCTAAGCTAACGTTAGGGTACATTTGTCTTGGTTTGATATGGTTGTTTCCGAATCGCCACTTGTGGATGTGGTAGTATTGTGCTTTTCTATTTTTACCAATATTGAGACTACTATGATTGGCTCATCAACATGACGTCGATACCAATCTAATGGCCTTGATTTCGAGTGCTTTAGCCTGGCACTTGGCCAATGTAGAATAAATTCACTTGATGCTCGTGCTGATGTTGTGTTGGACCTGTATGTAGCTTGGCGACATGTATGGCGACGTGTACGCCGTTGAAAGGAGCGCGTTGGCGAGCATCGTCGAAGCGTACAACCGCGGGGACAAGGAAAAGCGGAGCTATTGCATTACGTGCTTGAGCCATGCAGTGATGACGCGCATCATGCATTTGAAATGGAAGGTAGATATTGTCGAAGTGCTCTACTCAAAATGTCCTCAGTATCATCTCCCATTTGTCGTCTTTCCAGAACTCAATGCAACAATCGACGGACCTTCGAAATATTATACAAAACTCAGTTTAAGGGGTATTTTTATGATTGCATTGCCAATCATAGTGCAACCTTCAATATATTTAGCTAATCATACTGCATTACATCTTTGTTCGATTTTGTTGGATTGATACTGCACTAACGTTATACTTTTCTATCGCCTGCCTACATGCACAACCCCCCCTTTCACTCCCACCGTTAGAGTTTTGGCCGAACCATGTACTTTGTCGAGCTGTTCGGGTCGATATTCCTTCTCTTTGTGACCACCGTGTGTGTGTCCCTGTCCAACGTCCAAGTCGAATTCACGAAACCGCGGTATTGCCTCTTGGTGTTGATGTGGACGTGGCTGTTTGTGTTTACCTCTGGTGCGATCTACGTTTCGCTGCGGTACAGCCACATGAAGAGGAACCTGCAAAACTTGAGCTTCTTGAACCCGGCCACGAAACCGTACAAGCAGCCACCACAAGGCGCCACGTCATCGCGGAAATCCCTGCGCGCACGCGTCGTGTCGTTCCTACTGCCCGAAAAGTTCTTGCGCCGCAGCTCAAGCTTGGCTTACAGCTTTGTCCGGTCCAACTCGACGTTTCGCCAAGTGACCCCCCGCACCAACGCCAACACCTTGGCCAACGGGGGGTTGACAAAGCCGTCAACCAAGCGCCTCGTGCTCAAGGACAGCGTCGTGGCGTTCTTTCTGGGCACAGTCCTCGCCACAGTCGGGTTGATCGTGGGGTCCGTCGTCGCATTGTTCGTGTTTGCGTCGATCGGCGACTCGACGGCGTCGGCCGCGACCAAGTTTTTTCACTTCAACCTGGTGATTCGGTGGATCTTGGCAGTTGAGTTCCTTGTCGTCGAGGGTCTTGTGTGCCATGGCTCACCCAAGCGGTACCTCCGGGTCAAATGGAATTCTGTCAAAGCCGCCGTGTTGATGTGCATTGTCTTGTTTGAAACGCCTTTAGATTTGGGGTGGGTAGCGCTAGACAAGGTCGTAGAAGCGCAAGCCATCTTGTACGCCGTGACGAGCTTACTCCTCTGGGTCAACTTTTTGCAAGTGCTGCGCGTGAACGAATCGACCGGTCCTATGATCACGATGGTCCTGAATATGGTTCCCGACGTGGCCAACTTTCTCATGATGTACGGTGTGTTTCAAATGGGGCTCACGTGTGCGTACTTTGCGCTCCTCAAAGGGGGCAAAGGATTTGAATCGTTTGGCGACACGTTCCTCACTACTTACTTAATCATCTTTGGCCAACTGAATCTGGACGTGGTGCTCGGCAACGAGTACCCCAGGCAGTTGTTCATTTCGGTGTTTATCATGCTGCACTACCTCGTTGTGGCCATCGTGCTGCTCAATGCATTCGTCGCAGTCTTGTCCATGACGGCAGAGAACGTGCTTGAACGAGTGAACGATCAGGTGGTGTTCAACCACGCCGAGTCAATCCTTCGTGCCGAAATCATGATGCCGCATTGGCTGCGCACCCGCGTCCGGCGCCAAGCCAAGGGCAAAAAGACCAAAGTCAAGGGCTTGCTTGCGTTTGCCAAGACTGTGCACATCAAAGACGACGAGAATGAGGCCGAAGACACCACCGACGACACGGTCCGGAAGATCGAACGCGCGCTGGAAAAATGCCTCGATGACGTCCGTGACTTGACCAACCACGTGCGCAACATGCAAAAGCACATGGACTCTCGCATGACAGAAAACGCAGACAAGATGCAAGGCGCATTGGATGCGATTGTGTTGATGCTGCGGACGACCCACGAACAGAAAAACCCGACGACCCCCAAGTTGGGGGATGGTGGAGGGGGGGGTGGAGTGCCACATCATCATCATCGTAGCATGGCGCTGGCTCCCACGTCGACGTATTAAATGCCGGCGAAACAAGGGCAACGCTACTGAACCTAGAGGGAGACTATAATTATAAACGTGTTGATGCAAGTGATATATTTCTGAAGTATAGTTTTCGTGATTCTATTGAAGCCAGCGGGGGGGGTAGAACGTCAACGAGATGGAAATGAATGGTACATCGAATGCTGCTCTGGAGAAGTACAAAAACCATGTGCTACAACTGTAAGGCGTAACGTAGCTTCATGTGCAGCCGCGCGGAAGTGTAACCTCGTTAACAGTTAATCTAAACCAGCCCCCAGACGAAACAAATGGGGGAAACGAAGGGGCCTTAAAACTACAGTACAGTATCACTTGATCTCGGGAAAAGTGTTGGTGAAAAACAAAATCTAAGCCGTTGATTGGACAAAACTATTTGGACAAAATAGGTCAACGATTGGTCCATAATTATGTTTGAATTTTGAAAATGCCGACACCCCAACGTGTCCAACGGAGGTACACCATTGAGGCAAGGGTGAAACTCCTCTTGGCATATGAAAACTCTGACTTGAGTGCCAATGCCATCTGCGTCCGTGAAGGCATTCCACGCTCGACGTGGCAAACCTGGCTCAAGAAAAAAGACGAGTACCTTAACACGCGGCGACACAAGGAGGACCCTACACTTGGAGGCCAAGGCAGACCAGAGTCGATGCAATTTGGCGCCGAGCTGTTGGCGTTCATGAAGGCGGTGCGAAAGGACAATCGCCGCCTTACCACAGCGCACATGGTAAGGTGGATCCAGAAGCATCAGCACGAGTGGCTCGAATCGTACTACCTTGCAACGAAGGGAGGGCACGTGGCACTGTTGGGCCAATGTCAACGATTTGCACATCGCCATGGTTTCGCCCAGCAGTGTGTGCCATGTAGCGAAGTTGAAGCGCCAGTTAATAGTTGCGGAGTTGTGGCTAACACCATCGGAAGGTCCGCAATCAACGACGGTAGCCTCTCGTAACGTTAGTTTCAATTTGGTTTACGAACTTGAATGATACAGTACTCACTACTCGGAGTATACCAAAATTAGATGCCTGTAAGTACTTCCCTTATTGTCCTTTTCCCCAAATTTGGACTTATGCTGACTCGCCAAAATCTATCGATCGATTCTTTGTAACGTGAACTACTGTTTTTTGTAAACCCCCATCGCAGTGTCACACTAATTTCATTCACACACTATTTAGATGTTGCATTGGTCCAAGAGTGGATTTGATTGGCTATTTGATTAGTGTTGTGAGGTTTGATTGGTCGACCGAATGTCGATTTGATGCTTCTCATTCGCTTAAATGCTCCATTCAGAGGCCTCTCACGGAAAGAATCCATCGTTTGCTCGAAAATAATGCGCCATTATTCCCCGTCAATCCTTCGTCATGTCACTTTGAAGTAAAACATGCACGGCGTTCGCGGTTGGACAAATTTTCAGGTGATATCATCAAACAAGCACTCCATCATCAAGTTCGGAGGCTGCTTATAACGTTAAATTTGAATTTTTAATGTTTCGCGGTATTTACAAGCTGGCTATCACCCAGGCGCACACATACCGGTATGCAGCAGCGCCCGCGAACTAGACTAATCTAGCGGATGGAGCTTGTGCTTATAACGATAAGTGAGTATTTTCAACGTCGTTTCAGGTCTGCGGATCATCCAAATATGCACTTGACAGGTTTTGCCGCCAAATTATAGATCCGCGCGCGCATGAGCGAAGGACGAGGAGATCGATTCAAGCACGCGATCCTGACAGCTGTTCGAACGTACACAACTCTCTGGCGCCTTTTCATCCTTGTTTACTGTTACTTCGATTGTAAATCCGTCGAAACTTACATGTATTTTGAACCGAAATGGGATCGCAGATATATATATGAGGGGTAAATTCTAGTCGAAAACCCAATGGAGCGTGTAAACAAAGGTACAGTAGCTTCCCCATGCAAGTGCTTTCAAATTGCGCTTACTAGTACCAACGTGAGCTGGTGAATAGAAAAAGCAATAACATTGCACGTTGCAACCATACCGGTAACGTTACTTGGCTGGGAATTTCCTCTTCGTGAGAATTATTAGCTGGATATTTTGACGATGAATACGTTGAAGTACATTGTAACGCTACTGCCGCGTACAATGAACGAGGGAAATTTACTGAATCGAAGTACAGTAGTCGTTGAAATGTGATTGGCCAGCTTCGATTATTTTGACAAATCAAACCAACTGGTTTGAAATACATGATTCGGATTGGATACGTACAGCAGTATTTGGACGAACAAGCAAATTGAACATACTGTATCCAGCATACGGTGGCATTTCTGAGTCAAAAGCACACTCACCATCCAAAAAGAACGCCTTCATGCCACTGTCATGGTCGAGGCCTACAGTACGTACGATACCGCAACCTGGATACAAACCGCCATATTGTTAGAACTATTGCCGACCACGGAGAGTTTCACCAGTAGTTCACAGGCTTCGCTACCAGTATGTAGATCCGTGACCTCATGGGCAACCACCACCAGATTCAAAGGCACACTGGGTGAATTTCTACATCAATTTCTACTACTACTACCTAGCAGTTTTGTACCAATTGACCAAGTAGCCAGGACCAGAAGGAAACCGACCGATTCTGTGGCTGCAACTCTTCGACACATACACCACCACCTGGCAACCCAGTAGAACCCTCCCTGTCATTTCATAACCTCATTTGCCACGATGGCCGCAGCAGCAATCGCATCCACCATGCGGATGCTTTCGATCGAGCCGTTGCGGCGCGACGACCATGCCACCAACCACCGCCTTGCCGACGTCGCCGCGGATCGCCTCTTGGACGACGAAGCCGCATCTTCGTTCGAGTACGCCGGCGCTGTCGATGGCATCGACCTCTATCGAACCAGCCACGGCGTCAAAGCAGTGACGGTCGTGCGTGGCACCGTTCAGTCCCTCGTGCACTCGCTGGCCATGGACAGTAGCACCAGCCAATCGTTTCGAAAGCGCATGTTTCAGTACTTTGGCGAGTCGTTTGTCGATGGTGTCCGGCTCCACAGTGATCCGAGCCCAGTGTCGCTGCACTGGCTCGCGCTCCAGCACGACCACAACATGTACGACCTGACGTTCCTCACATCTACCCACGCGTACGACGACAGCGGCGCCCCCTTGGCTTTTCACGTATATGACGATCCGCCACTCACGGCCGAACACATGCACGTGGGCGTTCAAGTATGGCAACCTGCAATGCTTCCAGGACGGGCCACCACAGACTCGATCTCGCGTCTCGCCCTGCTGCACCCCAGTGGCTTCGTGATTGAATCCAACGGTCCAACGACGTGCACTATATCGTTTCTGCTGCAATTCCAGTCCGTTCCCCCAGCGTCTGTGTTGTCCATGGACGGGATTCAGCACTTGGCAGTGTCAGCCACTCGATGGTTTCGCACTGGCATGCACGGGATGACGATTGTGCCCAAATCTCTGTGGACACACAACGCGTACTGTTATTTGTGCTTTAAATCGTTTGGCGTGGTGTTCGCGAGGCGCCACCATTGCCGACTCTGCGGCCATGCTATTTGCGCCACCTGTACGACGTACGCCCCGTTGCCCGTCCAGGTGCTGCCACATCAGCGACGGTCGCCCCCGCGCGTGCCTATTTGTTTCAAGTGCCCCGAAAGTCTGGCCAAAACAGTTTCTTGCCTCCACGACCAAGAAGGCCCCTCCCCCCATGTCGTGCCCAACGTCAAGGCCATCACCACCACCCCAAACAACTTGCACACGCAATCCACTTTTCGACTTACAGATGCCACGAGTACGAGGCTGCCCTCGAGTCGTGCGACACTGTCGACCCACGTCGCGCATTCTACCCACAACAATGCCAAATCTTGGGGCGAAGACGACGTGATGGACGTCGTGCCCATTCTCGAGTCGGTCAAGCCGAAGCCACCATCTGACCGGCACCATTATCATCCTCATCGCCCCCGTCCGCCTCTTCGTTGCCCTCCCGCGCTACTCGTACAACCAACGAAAATGCGACGACGTGGCAAAGCGGCAGGTCTGTTCCGCATCTCCCCCACTGACTGCACGCTCGTGTATGCCTCCAAGACCGCACCGAGCGAAGTAGGAAGTGAATTGAGCAGCAGCTGCGGCTGCGACGAGGTTGTGTTTTGATCACCGCTCACGTCGTCTTTGTAGCAGTATTTTAATAGTTGTGGCGACTTAGTACAGTATATACTAGTAGTAATAAGTAATATATATTTAAGCAACGCGTGAGGTTGGGCGAAGTGGTTTCGCTTCGAAAATGATTCCCTTGCCTGGGCAAACAAACCATGTTCTAGCTGACCCTTCCTTTCCTTCGCCCAAAACTGTACGTAGTAGGGGTTGTTTACACGTAAAGTACAGAACCACCGCAGCAATTCTATCTATGAATGCCACAACTCCATAGAACCAAGTATCGGACGATGCCGCCGTCACCATATATTTCATATATATATATTGTGATTTCGCTATCACAATATATATATATGAAATATATGGCGCGTGATTTGTCTAATCAATTTTGAATCACGCTGGAGCTCTGATTGGTTGAATATTCTTGTCCTTCTGTAAGAGCCAATGAAATAATCCACTCGAAATTGGATTAGCCAATAGCGTCGATTTGTGATTCGATTCGGCGGTGAGATTCGATTCGACGGGTACAGTATATATATATTGGAAGGCTTCAAACATGCCGTCGAACGTTAGTAGTACTGTAGTACCGTAGTTAGTAGTCACCAACCATAGATTGTGCGAGGGACTAACCATTAACTATCTACTACTACTACTCAATTGGCTAGCCGTAGCGTGTCCAAGTGGCTGGTGAGCTTGGCGTTCTTCTCGCACTCCTTTTGAAAGTCTCGGATGGCTGCCAAGTACGCTTGTTGCTTTTCCACGAGCTACCATCATCCCCAAAATATTCAGCCACGTCAAGGGATATATATATATTCAATAATATATTTATAAAACACAAGGTTCTGCGTTTTACTAGTACCAGTTGATATTTGCTGTCGAGCGTGTCCACAGCCAACTGCCGCGCCGCCACGTTTGCATGCTGCTTGGTTACGTTATCTTGTACATTTGCAATGATGGTATTCATTTGACCAAAGAACAAGGCGGTTGTGTCGGCCGAGCCGAGCGCGACTTCGAAGTTTGCATTGATGCTGTCAATCAATGCTACCTATACCATAATACGGTAATTCGTGGCTGGGGTAGTTGCTGGCATACACAAAGCAACGCATACCTCCTTTTCGAGAAACTCCAGTGTCGTTTCCTGGCTATTGTACACGGAGTAATACTTTCTCGTTTCGTCCAGCGTCAGCGCCACCTAAAAATACAGTCGACCGACCACCCACAATCATCATGTTAGGTATAAAATAGTACCTGTTTTGATCCAAATATATCCACTTGGCATTATCCGTAGTACAAATATATATATATATATTCGTATCCAACAACAAAAAATATATTTTATATGGCTGAATAGGCTTGGTGTGTACCTCGTCGTACAACTCTGCAAATCGTTTTTCATACTGAATCAACTCACTGCGACTGGGAATGGAGTCAATTCGACGCATGGCTGCTAATATCCCCTGGGCCTCCTTCGCCACGGCTCGTTTCAATTCCATTCGCTACAAAAATATAGTATTTGTCAAATCTATATATATATATATATATAATTATCTGCACTACCTTGTCAACCACCCGTTGATGCCGCTGCTCGATTTGAACGACGTTGTCTGCGACGTCGTCCCCACGCTTCGACGACGACGACCCCACCAACGCTTGTTGTCGACTCTATCAAATATAAATATCAAAAACATTACAGAAAAAACACATATTCTCCTCTAGCCCTATACTAGTATATATTTATCCGTGTCTTCGCTAACCAGTAAAATAATAGGTGCACGATCTGACAGTGAATATATGGCATCGAGTTGTACACGTACAGTACCTGCAGGCTAGCCAACTGTTCAGTACATGACGCTTTAAACTGGGATTCTTGCAGCTTGAGGTTCGTGTGCAGTGCAATGAGGGTCTACGCATATACATGTCACCAATTCAATGCAAACCCAAAATCACATTTTTTCAAATCGATTCGAAACTGGAGCCGCCGCCAGCAGACTCGAATATGTCTTTCGAGAATGGATTGAAGAACCGCCTAAGCCAATCAAATCATGTGCTTCTGAAGAATTTCTGCCAATCCAAAGGACTGATTAAGCGCAATCCCTCCTCATTGGGCAAAACCTGATATACACTAAACATGGTAAAGTTTAGTTTGCACAGGCCTAACAGTGTAAATAGTGTCATATGCTATTGGCTAATTAGTAACTCAAAAATCGTCCAAATTTGGGTAAAATACATAATCACACACATAATTATCTTACGCGAAGTTGCAGCAGGTCGTGGGCGTTGGTGACGGCGGCTTCGCGCATCTCGAGCTGCTCTTGCTTTCGCTCAAGGGCGTGAAAGGACTTCACCGACGTCGACTCGAGTGCTTCGAGCCGCGCTGTTTCGACTTGTAGTGTATGCAATTCGAGATTGGCATTGTGTAGCTGGGCTTCCTATACGAATCACGCAATAGAATTCACCGTCTCACAATAAAAATAATAGTAAAAATATTTAAAAAATAATAGTAAAAATATTTAAAAAATAATAGTAAAAATATTTAAAAAAATAATACTAATAATAATAGTAATAATAATAGTATAATAATAATAGTATAATAATAATAGTATAATAATAATAGTATAATAATAATAATATAGTATAATAATAATAATAATTAACAATAAAAAATAATAATAGTAATAAATAAATAAAAAATAATAAAAAATATTTAAACAAGGAATAAGCAGATAAAAAACGATAACGCGCTTGGAGGAGGTCGTGCCTGGGCCTGCCCTTTCTGGAGCAGCTTTTGACGGTCGCGTGTCCATTTTCGTGTTGCGGCGAGCCGCCCAAACGCATCGGCCGGTGACGCGTCGACGTCAAGACCCCGAGCTTGTTGACGTAATCGCTGACGAATCGAATCCGATGTCGTCTCGTACACCACCGACGCGGCGTGGAGTGCCTACGATAACAAACATCATATTAAAAATATTGAATGCTTCGAAATAAAAATTTCAATATATATAGTATTGATATCCTACAGATTTTCAAAATACAGCAACAACACCCGTTTTTCAATTCTTTCACCTCATATGCTATATGAATAAATTGATATATATATATGTATATTTACTTGATCCACACCAGACACAACCAAACCAGCGACTTGACGAGTTCACTTTTATCGGTAACAGTATTCATATTTTGAGCACTTGAATCAACGTCCATTTATATCTGCTAGTAACTAAGACATCAACTAAGGTAAGCAAACACTAAGACATCAACTAAGTGAAGCAAACACACTAACTAAGATATCAACTAAGGTAAGCAAACACTTACCTCTGCGTTTGCCGTTGCGTAGGTATACTTGTCGTCCTAGAACCACGAGGTATATATATCCACTAAAAACGATGCCAAATATGTCGATATATATATATATATATATACGTGCGTGGCGGCGGCGTGTCGAAGGAGTTCGTCCTGGTGGCGTTGCTGTTCTAGAAGCGCTCGTTGCTCAGCAACGCCTGCTTCCTTTTCGGCAGTCTTGTATAGGCGATCAAAATCGTCATTCGATGTACATTCCACGGGCGCATCACCCTGCGCATCCCTAAAAGTTGAAACGTTAGCCAGCAGTGTATCTAAACCACACTTGTTTGGGATGTTCGAGTCCACCGTTGGCGCTGGATGGCCATGGCTTGCTTGGCGATGGCGGACAGCAGCGGGTTCGCGCTGGGGGCTACGGTCGCGGCGGTGTCATGGTCTGCTGTAGCCATCGTAGCCGCCGCGGGGCTAGCCAGTCGTTCGCCGTATTCCAGCAAGCATCGTTGGATCCGCTCCTGTTCTGTGTTGGTCTCTCCGTGCGGCTACATTATTCAAATATCATCAATCTCGTCGTAGAAGTTAGAGTTCGCCTACTCGAAACTTGGACTGCCGCTCGACACGGTACCATGGCGCGTGGGGAGGTCGTGGGGGTTGTGTGCCCAAGGATGTCGTGCGAAGATCGTTCCACTGGGTCTGAATGGCTTGTTGGACGCGAGTGTTGAGCTTGATTTGCGTGTGCTGCACGAGCCACGCTACAACGAGTTTGAGTTTGGCGTAGTTGGCGCCTTGGAGCTCGTGCACGCTCAACGTCAACGCCTTGGTTGATGTGGCGGTCGTGGCCAAGGACATGAGCGCCGTGTTGAAACTGTGGCAGATGGCTTCGGCCACACGCACGCGCTCCTTCACCGTGGCCACTGGGCGAAACAAGATGTCGCAGTCGACACTGGTCAACTCTTCGCTCTGCAGACAAAACACCAACCCCCCCACGACACGCTCGTAAATGGGGATCTCAACCAAGGATGCCCGATGGTACCCATGCTCCACAAGCATCTCCACGCATTCCTGCGCCAGAATATCGCGCTCCAACGACTCGGTCGTTGCAGGAACCGCGTTGTCGTTGTTGTTTGCCATGCTGAGCTGATCGAATATCTTGCGATCCACGGCGGTATCCGGATAATAATGGTGCCCGATATGCTCTACTTTACGATTTACGAAATTCTACAGGTTGTTTACAAAAGAATAATTCGAATAATTCCCTCATTAACAGTTCCACTGTTGTTTTGACCCGAAATACTGTTGTTTCAATGAGGTATTATCACATCCGGATACACCTTTTCACATACTAGTACATAGGATACTAAATCTAACTGCATTGCTAGTGGTTAGCTATCGCTAATAACCCGCTGAGATGCACTTAACCGCGCCGACCAAACCGATCCACAATCGATCTGATTGGTTAAATTTCATTGAGAAGGTTTTGGTTGGCTAAAAATTTTGAGCTCAACTGAAGTAGCCAATCAAATCGATTTCAATTCCAACGAGAAACCACGCCACAACACGAAATTCACTCGAAAGCACAATATTTGGAGATTTGTTTTGGATATTTTTATAAGGGTATTTCCCAGGATCGTCCAACCAAGGCCAAAATTTCTCATGATCGTCCAAGTTGAACTTTGTCGAAATAATTTTATTCCAAATCGTCCAAGTAGTTTTCATTGGCTAAAAATACTTGGTTAAAAAAGCTATGTCGTGTTTTCCATTGCCATTCCAGAATTCCACAGACCGTGCCGCGCCAGAACGCAGGCATGGACCAAGCACATGCTGGAACATCGGTGAGCACGATCATCCTTCCATAACGTTAACCTAACGGTGTGCTCGAGTTCTGTCGTAGCTGTGCAGTCAGCCCACGGCCGACCCGCCGCAGATTTGCCGACCCGCCACGAAACGAATCAATCACCATGGTAAGAATTGGAGCTAGTGTTGTGGTGGTACTGTATGTATGTGATGTATGGTGTCATAACCACTTTTTAGCTGGCGAATCTGGTGGATTATGTAGGTCTGTGCTGCTATTATGCAGGACTGTGCTGCACGACTGGAAGGCCAGAGCGACGACACTCAAGAAATCGATGTTGTGGCGCAATGGAAGCGCGCCTGCTTGCAGGAGGTCTGGGTTCAATTCCCAGCAACGTCAATCCTACCATGCACGCGAAAACACGACGCAAGGTAGGTGCATAGAGTAAGCGGTACCGTACCAGTACCTGTTGATCCTTCGCGAATGCCATTTATGTCTGAATGTGTTGAATCCAATGCGATGCGCGTTAAATGTATTGTTGTTTTGCTGCTTGATTATTGGATTTATTCACCTTCATTACAGTTCTACTATTGCATCCAACTCGTCTACTTGCTCATCTG
>NW_009798286.1:140036-142327 GCF_000520075.1 Aphanomyces astaci
CAGATGAGCAAGTAGACGAGTTGGATGCAATAGTAGAACTGTAATGAAGGTGAATAAATCCAATAATCAAGCAGCAAAACAACAATACATTTAACGCGCATCGCATTGGATTCAACACATTCAGACATAAATGGCATTCGCGAAGGATCAACAGGTACTGGTACGGTACCGCTTACTCTATGCACCTACCTTGCGTCGTGTTTTCGCGTGCATGGTAGGATTGACGTTGCTGGGAATTGAACCCAGACCTCCTGCAAGCAGGCGCGCTTCCATTGCGCCACAACATCGATTTCTTGAGTGTCGTCGCTCTGGCCTTCCAGTCGTGCAGCACAGTCCTGCATAATAGCAGCACAGACCTACATAATCCACCAGATTCGCCAGCTAAAAAGTGGTTATGACACCATACATCACATACATACAGTACCACCACAACACTAGCTCCAATTCTTACCATGGTGATTGATTCGTTTCGTGGCGGGTCGGCAAATCTGCGGCGGGTCGGCCGTGGGCTGACTGCACAGCTACGACAGAACTCGAGCACACCGTTAGGTTAACGTTATGGAAGGATGATCGTGCTCACCGATGTTCCAGCATGTGCTTGGTCCATGCCTGCGTTCTGGCGCGGCACGGTCTGTGGAATTCTGGAATGGCAATGGAAAACACGACATAGCTTTTTTAACCAAGTATTTTTAGCCAATGAAAACTACTTGGACGATTTGGAATAAAATTATTTCGACAAAGTTCAACTTGGACGATCATGAGAAATTTTGGCCTTGGTTGGACGATCCTGGGAAATACCCATTTTTATAAAGTACAATTCCCTCATTATTTGGAGATTTGTTTTGGATATTTTTGTAAAGTACAATTCCCTCATTATTTG
Source organism: Aphanomyces astaci (assembly GCF_000520075.1). Lineage (NCBI taxonomy): Eukaryota > Oomycota > Saprolegniomycetes > Saprolegniales > Verrucalvaceae > Aphanomyces > Aphanomyces astaci. The sequence goes on from NW_009798286.1 coordinate 140,917, forward strand.
GAGATTTGTTTTGGATATTTTTATCAAGTACAATTCCCTCATTAACTGTAAAACCGTTCCACTGTTCTTTTTCTCGGATAACACTGCATTATCGGTGTTTATATGAAACTTTGTATGCTCGGACCACTTCACCTCTTACACACTAGGGGTTCGATTGCACCCCCTCCCCAAATTTGTATCAAATCGACAATAAGCAGCTTCAACTTAAACACGAGCTGGTTAATTGAGTGTGGATTATCCCTTGAAAACGAGCTGGCTATGATTGCGTAACTTGCTAACAATCCATTCTTTTGCATTATTGATTCAGTTTCCTTGTCATCGCGATCACTTTGTTCGATCGTTCTGCACACGGTACAGTCCTCTAAACAGAATCATCTCGTAAAAACGGGGGGTAATTAATTATGTTGACATAAGCAAAATCGGCATACATTCTCCAAGTCTAAATATCGCCATATTGTGCACTTTGCACGTTTTCGCCATATTCTGCACTCGACGGCTCTCTCTCGGCATGTCGTGGCCTACCTGGTAAGGTTGGACTTCGATTCGTCAACCTACGCCCCCATCCATCACTACTATTGAAGCAAGCTCATGTGCTGCATACCATGACAATGTCTATATCGTTATCATCGACAAGTTATAGTTCCTTGATGTCTAATTACGAAGAGAGGCGGAGCATACATAGGAACCCGCTATACGTATAGTGTGACCTGTCACTACAACGTACAATCGATGGGGTTCTGGCAGCGCTTGATAAATCTTGCGATAGGTTATCGTATGGGTACATTCCCGCTGTTGACTATCTAGTTCATGTTGCACTGTTCAAGAAGCAACGTCCATGACAAGCAACCGCGAATCCGTTCTTACGACGCCGCAGCTGGACGAAGATGTAGACCACACGCCACATCTCATGGAAGAGCGCACGTCACGGGCCATGAAGACGGCCAAGCGAACGTTTGGACTGATCTTAGCATTGGCCGTGGTTGGCACCGTCGCCTCCGTTGTGGCGATTGCTGTCCAGCAGCAGCAGCAGCCCAGTCACAACTCCAAGTTGACACAAGCGAGCACAGGCAGTGGCAACTCCATCAACGATCTGCTTGAAGCCCAAATCGAAGCCCAAATCGAAGCCAAGACCTTCCACGACACCGCCCCGCACATGGTACAGAAACATCACTCGTGGACAGAGTTTCTAGTCGTCGACGAAGAAGACAATGCCAGCTATGACAATCGATTGAGGGGGAGCAACAGCAACATCAACGGTGACGACAACGAATTGGACTATGATGGCGAAGATCCGTTTGATTGTGACGACGACGACGATGTTGTTGACGATGACGAAGATCCGTTTGATTGTGACGACGACGACGACAATGCTGTTGACGATGACGAAGATCCATTTGATTGTGATGACGAC
>NW_009798286.1:142427-160280 GCF_000520075.1 Aphanomyces astaci
GACGACAACGACGATGTTGATGACGATGACGAAGATCCATTTGACTGTGACGATGATGAGATGGACGACGATCCCGTGATAGCCAAGGAGGTCGTGGCAGCCTTGAATAGCCATCGAATGTCGAGCCGAGTTGACCCGCTATAATTTGCCACGGCTATAACCAGTGTGTTTATAACAAAGGTGTGTGTCGTTGTTCCTGTGATGCAGGAATACGTCAGAATACATCCACCATGATCCACCCTGCCTTCGAAACGATCCGACAGTGTACAACGTGCGGCGCTCTGCCTTTTGCGTGCATTATAGCTTCACGTGATTGATGCACGCCATAAGCATCATCATAGCCACGGGAAACGTATGAGGTCCGAAAGGTCGTGGGTTTGTGACGTCACTTGAAAATTCCACAATTCGCTTGGTTTTTTCTGCTGACTACTAAGTTACTACGTACTCCGGAGTATTAATACCAGTAGTATTCTAACAAATCGAGGATCAGATTGGCTATTAAAGAATGGACAATTGTATTCAGCCAATCAGAAGTTCAATAGAAGTAGCCAATAGCGTCAATTCATGATTCGAGCGATCTGGAAATTTGTACTGTACCGAATCCACACACGAACTACCGTACAGGCGAAGTTCCGTGACAACTTAGTTCCGTGGAACTGTTTTCAGCCTAAGAGCACCCCCACCGGTTGATGTAAACATAGAGCTGAAAAGACCCGTCATTGGGTGCGTGCTGTTACAGTAGCATATCACTTCACAGCCAATCCACACCGGTTGGCGGAAATTGTAGCCCTGATGGAGCAATTGAGGTTTTGGAGCTCTCGCCAGTGGAAAATTTAGTGCAGCAGGGTTGGCTTACATTCTATTGTCTGTAAGATTCATATTAATGCTGCCGGCGAGCTTCAGGACGTCGGGATGGCATGCTTCGTTGAAGAAGTCCATTGGGACCTCAATCGCATAGAACTGTAAACGACCCAACAGATGGATCTGTACAGAAATCTGAGTGTTATGGAGCGTTTACATCATGATGTAAAATTTATTGGCAACCAGTGGGAGTCTGAAAAATGTAAATTTTGCTGATGTAGTGATGTACTTTGAAGATTTTTACATTTCTACATCAGCTGGTGGGGATGCTCTAACGTTACAGATATTTTCACTTTTTTAGTTCACTGTCATGTTCATCAACACCCCTCCATCGATAATAGTAACGTTACCTTCTTTCCTTTTGTGTTTCCACAATCGACAAAGCCTTCAGGTGCCTTGGCGAGGAGTGAGCCCCAATCGTGCACGTCACCAAATGTCCTATCGATTCCTCTCGCGGGAAAAGCGGCAGGTAGGCCGTAGGCCGTGCCGATACAGTACCCGGACGAGGCCTTTTCAACAACGATCAAGTCAATAATAATACACTATAATTGTATCCAATCAAAACCTCAATAGAAATGAGCTTGAAGAAAAGTCAAGTATGAGGTGAAAACATAACAAAGGTACTTGTACTTTAGCCAATCAAAGCCTTAGGCACGCTCTTTTTCGTCACCGGATTGGCTACCGTCAATGTGACGATTCAACTCGTTTGTCAATCACGAACGTCAACATGGCAACCCCGACGACTTCATCCCCACAGCCGAATGCCGCGTTCACCGACGATGCCGCCACGATCATCACGATTGAAATGGTGACAGCCCTTATGAATGCCAAAGCGCAGCCGCCTGGCGCTCTTGGCCACGTGCAGCAAGTTGCGATTCAGCTGTGTGTGCTGCAGCAATCCCTCACGCCGACCGTCCATGCCCCAGTATGTCTTGTGTTCGCAGGTGACCACGGCATCACAAAGCGAGGTCCTGCTGATGGACCATCGGCCTTCCCCCGCGAAGTGACGGAGCTCATGTACAAGACCGTGTGCCAGGGCCGCGCGGCGGTCACGGTGATGGCGACTGCGTTGAATATTCCTGTCGCTTGCATTGACGTGGGCATCGACAGCGATCGCGCGAGCTCCACCCGCGTCGCCCGCGGCACCCTCGACATGACTGCTGGCCCAGCCATGTCGTTGGAGCTGTGCCAAGCCGCCCTCCAAGTCGGCCGCCGCACCGCCAGTCGGTACATTAACGACCTCGGGCACAACGTGATATGTGTGGGGGAGCTCGGCATTGGCAACACCACGTCCGCCAGTGCACTCGTCGCTGCTGTCACGAATGTCGCCGTGGAAGACGTGTGCGGTCGCGGCACGGGGCTCGACGACGACGGGGTGCTGCGCAAAGTTCGATTGGTGCAACTAGCGCTGGCTACAAATGCGCAAACCATCCAAGACGATGGCGTTTTGGGTGCGTTGGCGGCTGTCGGGGGCCTCGAAATCGCCGCCATGTGTGGAGCCATGCTGGAAGCCGGACGGCGCCGCGTGCCTGTAATCGTGGACGGGTTCATCTCGGGGGCGGCGGCGTTGGTCGCCCTGCGGTTGGAGCCAGACGCGATGGCCCATGCCCTGTTTCTATCCCACCAGAGCGAAGAAAAGGGCGCGTCGATCCTTCTCCACGCTCTGGGGGGGCTTGGGGCACCGCTGCACATGAACATGCGGCTAGGAGAAGGCACGGGGGCCGTCCTCTGTGTGCCGATCCTGCAGTGTGCCGCAAAGTTGGTTCAAGATATGGCGTCGTTGCAGGGAGTCATTGAAGGCACAGTGGGCGTGAACCCAGCCAGTGACGTTGCTACGTCGTAGGAGCGAATCCATTGTATAACCTTTATACAACCTAAGTAAGGTTCATAGTATTTTCCGTGGGCAAACTGCGCTGTACGAAGGCATCAAGTACGGAATACATGGACTAACAGTAAGGTGCTTATCACCAGGACAAGGGATATTCTTGGCATTATGACAAAACGTGATGGAACGAGAAAGTTCCGACGACAACTTTTCACGTACTACATTACTAATATTAAATTGTACTACCCAACAACATGTAAACATTGACATGAGTATTACTTGAGCACAAACTTTTTGAGCTGGCGCCGCATGGCTCGACGGTTGACCTTGACGACGAACGCGGCGAGCCCCACCAGAATGGCCGCCATGGCAATCATCACATGCACTTGATAAGGCACGCCGCCTTTGGTGTTTGAATGCTGGACACGTAGCAGCGACCCGCTGAGTACTTTGCCTTGTCGGACGCCAACTGCCATAACATCATCAGGCAGTAAAAGACCATTCCCATTTGGGGATGCATCGTCGTCGTTGAAGTGAAGAGCGCTATTCCCAGCTGCGCTGTCTAATGCTGCCTCGTTGCTGGTTGATGGCATAGGGCCCTGTCGCATGGTCCACCCAGGCAAGAGCTCCTCAATCAAAGTAGCGTCTAGATAAGGCTGCCAGCGGAGTTGCTTACACGACCCTCGATCTGGTGTGTCGGTCGATAAGTCGATACCGGCAAACGCAAGGTATTGTTGAAACGACCTTACTGGACCATACTGGTACAAGTTCAAGTCCTCCTCGTCCACGGGCCCAAACACGGACAGCCCCACGGTGTGTCTGTATCTATAAATAGGACCAAACTTTCAATCACTCGTTCCCCCAAGGGAGGGGGGGGGAATGTTGCTTTACCGATTCACACCAAGCATTGTTTCGTGGGCTCGAATGACAAAGTTGACTGGGATTTCGTTAAACCTACATGTGTGAGTGGTTTTGAATGAATCCCAATGGCTATATTGGAACTAATCAACATACAGTCTGTGTGCATCAAGCCACTACTAGTGTAACATGTAGTACTCCATACCATACTGCATACACATAACGAAGTGAATATGTACTACCTCTCTGGCACGGACGAGTAGTTGTGGTAAATCACAGAAATACTTGGGCTATACATGTCATAGCCGTACGTCCATAGATGCGACGCGCGGAGAAATTCTTCGCCATCAAACATCCACAGCGTATGCGGGTCAATACGCACTCGAGTTTCGGCATGGCACTTGCTAAAGCTTAAGCCAGCCCCCCACAGCGCCGAGAGCTGGGGCTGCTCAGCTCCCAAAAGCATGCTGGCGCCTTCGTTGCGGACGCACTTGTTGCCGCCACGAACGGTCGTGCACAGGTGCGGATACTGCCCGGGGTGGTGGTCAACATTCGTCCCCATTTCGTCGACATATGATGGGCTGTACGCGTGAAGGTACGTGGTCAAGACAGCCATTTCGTTGTTGGCGCGGCCCCACTCTTGCACGAGCCGCGAGTCCCAGTCTCGTGTGAAGATGCTGTGGGCGTCTAACTGAAGGCAAAAATCTTGATCCCCCACCAACGCTTGTTGGTAGTGCCTGGCGACACTAGGACCGCGCGATGTGCTAGCTTGTCGTGTGTCCACTGTAATCTGCTTCTTGTACCGGCAGTCGCGGTGGTCAGGCCACGCGTCCCGTGCTAGCTTGCAATATGCATCCAAACAACTCTCGTCGCCGTCATCCAGCTGATCCACCACACCAAAATGAACGCGCGATGGGTACGTTGCGCGCTGAAGTCCCGTAAAGATTGTGTACCCACAACGAGAGCCGTCGCGAAATGACGACAGGCCGACAAACACGGTGCTGGTAATGGGGACACGCGGGGGCGGTGGGCGGTCTGATCCGCCATCCAATGGTATATGTTGTTCAAAGGGTGATACAGGCACAGGTAGGTCGTCGTGGTGATTGATGATCGCTATTTGTGTAGCGCCCGTCAATGCCAGGAGTGACAGTAGCAACACCGATGGTCCATGTGTCATCTTGGTGCGTGTGGTGGTGTAGTATACTAGTATAGGCGAAACAACATGGTTCCAATTCGAAGTGCCGGATATTTCCGGACGACGCGACTGTTGAACGTACTCACAGTCTAACTGTAAATAGTGTGACCCCACTGATTCAATAATTGGCACTATTATAGCCAATCCGACGCTTCGAATGGAAAATGTTCAGAGTTGGGCAAAACACATGCAACGGGGACAATCTACAATTCCTTGCACAACTTTACTCCGTATAACGTTAGCTTCCTCGGATTGCGGCTCTGGTCGTTGTACTATGAAAATGTCTTCATGCTATAGACGATGTCCTCCTATATATATTCATCATCGATGTGTAGCGATCCAGAATAAGAGTAGTGCTGTAAAGATGTGATCTTGTGTTCAGAACTGGGAATCGATTTTCATTGGCTACCCCCTTCGACTATTCTGGGAAATACACATAATATCTCAGAGTGGCAAGGACGGCATTTTAACCCGGTCGACCACGTAGGCATTATGAATCTGCGAGGGGTAGCCTGGACGATGGCGCTGGTCGCGGCAGTGGCAACGGCGGAGACGACCCCTCGTCCACAAAGCATTGCCTTCTCATGGCCAGAGAATGACAACAAGAAGAACTACGACGAAACCATGGATCCGTTGACGCAGAACATTCCACTTGACGCGGCGAGTAGCTCCCTTCGCCCTCCGCCGCCGCGAGTGCCCGACGTGTTCGACATCTTCGTGGGTCTGTCGACGTTCCGAGACGGTTATCGCTGCGGGTACACCCTGTTTACGGGATTCACGCGGGCGACCCACCCCGACCGCGTTTACTTTGGGGTTGTGGACCAAGTGAATCCCGAGGACGTTCGTTGCCTCGACGCGTACTGCGCATTTGCCAAGGAGCAATGGCCAGAGGACGAATGCAAGTACAAGAGCCACATCAAGATCGACGAGCGGCTGGCCGACGACTCCCGCGGACCCACGTACGCGCGGCACCACCAGCAAAAGCTCGTAGGGGATCAGGAGTTCTGCCTCCAGCTCGACGCCCACAGCATCTTCACCAAAAAGTGGGACGAAGGTCTCGTGGGCGAATGGAAGGCCACGAACAACGAGATGGCGGTGCTGTCCACGTACTTGCACCATTGTCACGACGGGTACATCCTCCCCGACGGGACCAACAACCCACCCGACCAGCTCCCGCACCTGTGCACGACCATTCGAGGTGGCAACGGCTGCGTGCGCACCGTCGGCGCCAGCATGATCCAGCGCCCCAAGTACCCCCAGCTCTCAGCGCTGTGGGGGGCTGGCTTGAGCTTTAGCAAGTGCCACGCTGAAACTCGAGTGCGTGTTGACCCGCATACACTGTGGATGTTTGATGGCGAAGAGTTTCTGCGGGCGTCGCATCTATGGACGTACGGCTACGACATGTATAGCCCTAGTACGGCCGGTACAGTCATCTACCACAATTACACGTCCGTACCTGCCAGGTAGGTACAGCACCACCACCCACTCTGTACAAGCGTGTGTGTTGTGTGTATTGGGAATATATATATCCATAGATTGTACTTGTGGGCGGGAAACACGATGAAAATGTGACAGTGGATGTTTGTATGTATATATATATATATTATAACATATATACTTGGTGGCAGTGGAGTTGTTTTGTATGTATATATATATATATATATATATATATATTTGCCGCCAGTACTTTTAGATAGTTGTCCGTTGTAGTGCTTGGATTGTTTGTTTGTTGGCGACACGGTGTCTATTGCATCAAGGATAATATTTATATATGATTCCACTAGTATATCAATCCAATTTGTTTTTCGTTGTTTACTGGAAGTCGTGTGTACGAGCTGTGATACGTACTGTCTTGATCATGTATATATATATATATATATAAATATATATATATATATAGGTTCGAAAACGTCAAAGTGGATGTGGAGCTGAAGAAACGTCAAGAAGAGATGGGCGTGAACCGGTTTAAGCTGATGGTGGGGCAGCCATTCAAGGGATTGGTCGACACGGAAGAGTGGGACACGTACAAGTTTGGGTCAGTGCGGTCGTTTAGCGAGTACTTGCGGTTCTCTGGCATTACGTTTGCGGATGGCAAGACGGATGAACATTCGTGCAAGCAGCTGCACTGGGTGCCATACGAAAAGCCAGCCGAAATTGAGAGTATGTTGCCAGGGTGGCACTTGCACCGTTCGGGGCACGAGAACAGCCCTGAAAATGGACAAGTAGCTGAGGCCACGACGGCGGTGACGGCCCCCAACGTGCGCCAGGAAAAACCTGTCAACTTTGGCATCGAAGCCACGATTGAGCACCCTGAACGAGTGACTTACTCGGGGTCGTTGGCGTTTATGGGGTTTGGCATTGTCCTCTTTGGGGTTGTTGTGTACACGAACGACGGCATGTGGAGCCGCACAAAGCGGTACTTTCGCCTGCAGCACAAGGCCCGCAATTGACGACGACGAGGACCATGTGTGACACTGTCCATCGGTAGATTCTTGTAATGAAAAACAAGACGAGGTGAAAGGGCAACATTGTTTCTATATATATATATATCGGTGTAGAACTGTACATATATATATAGAACTGTATATATATGTAGAACTGTATATATATATATACAGTTCTACACCGGAGTAGTACAGTAAGCTTTCTTTTGTGGGATAACGTCGTTTCTGTATATATATATATAATATATATATATCGGTGTAGTAAGCTTTCTTTTGTGGGATAACGTACAGTAAGTAGTACTAGTACGTACAGACATAGAACAGTAGTTAGTGCCCTGAAGTTCTCGACGAACTCGTTATTCGCGCATTTACTGTTAACATGAATCGTCACGCGCCCTCTGCCTACATAACTTCACCGGCCATGTACTAGTTAGTACCAATAAGTACTTCATATGAACCCCCGCTATGATGGGAAGCAAATACAGTACTTGGAACTAAGTTCACATGTCATTCACAGGCACTTGAAGAAGTGAAATATGCTCCATGGGGGCGGCCTTCACTATATTCTTTGGGGGGGGGGGTTAATACTGACAATACAACTTAAAAGGGACTTGTTGATATATATATATACAAATCCCCCGTATGATTTCTTGGACTACAAAAATCGTCATTCGTACAGTGCAAACAGTGAGGATGATCGCATAGGGATCGTTACTGGCAAAAAGCTATTTTTGATTTATACAGCCGTGGTTGCCTACAGCCCATTGAGCCCCCAGTTGCTGGTGCTGATGTGTAGAACGGCCACGACAGTGAGATACACGGCGACTTCGACCACTTGATTGGCACACCCGAGGCAGTCGCCAATAACCCCCCCCAGCACCCCCGAAAAGTACTGCCCCGCCAGAAACGATACAAGCAGGCCGACAGAAAACGCGCACAATCCCAATGACGTTCCTAGCAGCGACACCATCGACAGCGCCGTGAAGACCGTAGCTGTGCACACCCGCCACGACGTGAGCAGGTGCAGGTTGTTTCCGATTCCATTGTACAACGGGCCCTTGGGGTCTCTCTCGTCTTCAATGTACGGGTAAAACTGCAAAATGAACAGCGACGAGTACCGCCCGAGGACGTGGCCGGCGACGAGGGTGCCCGACACGATCGAGAAGAGGGGGGGGTCTACTACGGTGGTGGTGGTGGTGGTCGTGTCTACGAGGTGCGCGAGCACGGCCAACTTGAGCGCGGTCATAAGCAGCAGTCCCATGCATCCGTACGTGCCGAGCCGACTGTCCTTCATGATGCGCAGGATGTCATCCTTGGACCACCCGCCCCCGAACGAGTCGAAAGTGTCGGCGACTCCATCCTCGTGGAAGCACCCCGTGAGCCACACGGACGCAAACGTCGACAGGATGACGGCGACGGGTGTAGACCCGAAGAGGACGAGGCCCCCCACGAGCCACACGGCGGCGAACGCCCCCACGGCCCACCCGATGCACGGAAAGTAGCAGAACGAGGGCACGAGCTCCCGGACGTTGTGGTCTAGGTCGGGGATGATCATGTAGGCTGGAAGCCGCGTGAGAAACATGACGGACGTGAGGAATATGCGGAGCTCGGGGGGGGGTGGCAGCAACCCGTCGACGACGGACGACGGACCGGATGGCGTTGATGGGGCGGTGGCAGGAGGCGGGTCGATAGGTTTGGTCGGGGGGTGTTTGGGAAGACTTAAGGAAGACATCAAGAGTGACGCCGTGCGGAGAAGCGCTAAAACGTGAAGGCCGCCGACGCCACAAGGAAGGTGCGGCACGGCGATGTGTGTGATGGAGGGTCGACGTAGTTGGCTGCTGAAGCCAACTGTGTCCTGAAGTTGAGACTCGTGCGGAGGTTGGCTGTTGGCGGCAAACAGCACGTGGCGAGTCGCATGCGGGGCGAGTTGAGCGGCCATCACACCCGCCACAATGGCGGCAAGGCCGTCGAGGACGACAGGAATTTTGTGCGCCGCGGCTTCGACGACGGCGCCGCAGATGGCAGCCACGACGGGGCTATGCGTAGCCACCAACAGCGTCATCGGGTCTTGTCCGGATTTGGTCGAGAGGAGCGAGGCGGCGGTCGCTGCAAAGTCAGGCGAGGCAGGGAGTCCGACGATCACCATGGCGTGGTGGTTGTCCAGCAGTGTCTTTTTGATGGCATCTCGTCCTTGATGCATAGCATGCAAGCACTGCTCCATGTCGAGCGCATCGGTTTTGACCACTTGCACAGCGTGGTACGATACTTGCGATGCAGCCGCCACAACTCGAACTGCATTCGTAGCGTTATCCTGGTCGTCCGAGAACACAACCACCACTGGGTTGTCCACGCGGACTTCGGGTGTTTCTTGCAAGGCACATAGTTGCAGTCCAATGTCCTCGAGGATGCCAATGCCGCCAAAGCGTGAAGCTGCCGCCTGCCGCAACTCGGACGCTTCAAACCCAGCCATGTCGTTCAGAGTTTTTGTTACTGTACGTGATGAATCAATCATCCATGGATGACCAATCACATGGTGGAAAGAAGCGTGTCAAAACAACACCTTGTCATTATTAACACTTTTTATAACTGTAAAATACTACTACTAGTATTTTAATCCTATTAAAATACTACGTAGTAGTAGGTTTCTGATCCACAAGAAATCACATTGGGCCTTTTCATTGGCTACGATCTGCTTCAGCCAATCAAAGACTCGTGATGAATTGCGAAAACAAGCCATGAATAAAACTCTCGTAAGCTTAATTCAAAAATTGTCCACATGTGTTACCAACAGCAAGTATATGACGTGGCAAACTCCGGTGTGTTTCTATTGTATATCATCCTACGAACAGCCAACGTGCTATTTGTATTGCTGCGATATCCGCTCGAGTTTTCTCAAGAGCGATTCCATCTCGTCTGCAGGGTTGGGCGCCAGCCGCCTATCGAGTGTTTTGTCTGCCATTTCCCCGTCAGGTTCAAACATCGCGCCTCGACATGTCCGCTGGTTGTCGTCCTCTGCTTCCTCCGTCCGCCCCGCCGCCTCTCGCCGCCTTCGCGACGGCGACAGCCCCCCCTGCGTCGTCCCCGAAGTCTTCGGGCTCAACGTCGTCGCAGATCGGACAGCCTGGTGCAGCTTGGCAATGGTCGCATTCTGCTCGTGCACTTTGAGCTCCAAATTTCGCCGCGCGTCGACAGCAGCGTCGGTCTTTTTCGTTGCTTTGGCCACCTGCCGCTGCAATGATTCGATCTCCCCCACCAGCTCCTTGGTGTGGCCTTCCATGATAGACTGCATGTGTTCCACTTGTCGTTGCCATTGCTTGCCATCTTGGTTCTGCCGCGCGTGGTCGTGGTGGAGTTCATCTACTTGCCGCTTGAGGGTATCCACTTGTTGCTTTAGCATGTGCTTGATTGTGACGGCGTCGCGCAGCTTGTCTTGGGCAGCACATACAGTCTGCTGCATCTCATCGAATCGAGCGACCTACATATAGTATCGTTATTGTGTTTATTCTAAACTGGAGGATGAATTGACCGACACATAAATGTACACAAGAATCGGTACAGAACGATTGATTGTGCCCATCCGATACCAGCGTCAACATCGAATTAGTGTTTGTGACTTCAATTAGTGTGATACCAAGGCCTTTTTTTTCTTGACATGTTTTGTTCATTCGATTCGAAATTGGAGTGGTATTTGGGTGCATTTTCAATTTGAATGACCAACCAAATCGGCAGAGAATCGATATACGACCAATCAAAACACAAAACATGAATCAACTAGCCAATCAACTCTTCGAATAATTCAACATCGAATTAGTGTGTGATTGAAATTAGTGTGATACTTTACATTCAAAAGTCAAGACAAACAATTGATCGATAGATTTGGCAACGAATCAGCACAAAAGTCCAAATATTGGGTAAAAAAAGACAATTCAAGATTATATTGTTGTGCGTATTATTCTGACATGGAGAAGAAGAATGAATCGATCGACACAACCAAATAAATGTACACAAGAATCGGCACAAGGATTGAGCCAATCAGATTGCAGGAAACCAGTATATCAACACGTCGAAATAGTGTGCGATCGAAATTAGTGTGATTACAGAAACCACCACAGCACAACTTTGACACCTTCACAAGTCGGCACAAAGGACTGATCAAAATTGCCAAATCGATTCGAAACTGGAGCCCTCATCAGAATCGGATTAAAGAACTGCCTAAGCCAATCAAATCACGTTCTGTTGAATTTCTGCCAATCCAAACGTTTCACTCGACCTAGTTGGGCAAAACTATATATATATATATACTAATCTTTGTAAAGCATAATTTGTACAAGCTTAAATTGGACAGTATTTGGCGAAATCACTCACAAAAAGTCCAATTTTCGGTGTGAAATGCATTACAATAATAGAGCTGGCGAATCAGCACACAAGCAGCCCAAATGTCAGGTATCATACATGACGTGGCGCCGTGAAAATACTTTGCATTCACAGCCTGCTCGCTGTTTTGCGAGGTATAGGTGTGCAAATGATATACCTTGTCCTTTGACGCTTTCAATCGAGCACGCAGCGCCACCATATCGACATGATCTTGCTTGGATTGAGCCAGCGCGCGCTGCAGTGCCGCATCCAGTTCGCCGTTTCGATTCCCAATCGATTCCAGCCGCTGCATCAACTGCTTCATCTGTTTTTCTCTGGCTTTCCGGTCATCAGAGGCATGCTGCCACGTATCGAGTCGTTCTTGGGCTTGTTGTAACTTGGCCACGAGCGTGTCGTAATCTGCTGTGGCGGCCACCTTGTCACACATGGCTTGCAACTGGTCTTGCAAGCCTCGAATCGTAGCCTCCAGTTGCTCACGAGCGCGTTCCCAGTCGGTTTTCTCGGCGAGCAACGCTGGCAAGCGCTGCGCGTCGGCGCGCCACGTCATGGCTTCCGTTTCCGAGGCGGCGACCTGCGCTTGACACTCGGCGCGCTTGTGGCGCAGCTGTTCGTTCATGTCGCGAAGACTCGCGACGTCTGCCCGCAACGAATCGCACTCGTGTTGCACTTGGTGCATCTGGGCTTTGACATCGGCCAATTCACGCTCCAACGCATCCGTGTTTCCATCTTGAAGCAGCAACTCTTTGAATCCAGTCTCAATGTTATCGCCGAGAAACCCGCGGCATTCCACTAGCTGCTCCATGTCGACGTGTAGGGCGGCCAGCTCGCGCTCGAGCCGCTCCGCCTTGGCGTCCCCCAACCGCTTGGCATCGGCCATGGCGCCGAGCTCGCCGTCCCGCTCCATCGCTTCCGAGTGCAATGCCATGATCGAATCGTCCTTCTGCCGACATGACGCTTGCAACGACGACACTTGGTGCTCCAGCGATTGAATGCGCTGCTGCAACGCAGACCTTTCATCGCGGAATTGAGCTTCGAGCGTGCCTTTGAGTAGACGAACTTCGTCCCGCAGCGTTCGAACCAGCACCGATTGGCCTTGCGGGCGGCTTGTGGCGTCGAGCTGGGTCAGCTGGCGCGTCTTGGCGTCCAACGCACGGCTGGTTTCGCGGTGCTGGGCCTTCAACGCGTCCAGTTTCGATGTCAGCGACGCGTTCATCGCTTCCGCCTTGTCCAGGGCACCCTGGGTGGCCCGCAGCGACTCCTGGGTCGTCTCAAGCACCTTTCTATCTTGCGTCGACTCGGTCACGTGCACCTTGAACGCGTCAAACTGAGCGCGGAGGTCGGCCAGAGCCTGCTCCTTCTTCGACAACTTGTCCTTGACATGGTCACCCTGGGCGACTTTGTCCTGGAGTTGACGGTTCGTGCGTGCGAGACCGTCGCATTCCTGCTGGAGGTCGGCGATCTGGCGCTTCCACGTTTCCTCCTTCGTCTTGTACCCATCCTCGAGCTTTTCGATCGCGGCGCTGAACCCCTCGATGCTGTGGGCCGCGTCTTGGATCTGGACCTCCAACTCGCAATTGTGCAGCTGCAAGTCTCGCTTTTCGCGTCGGAGTGCTTCGATTTCATCGATGTGTTGGTCGGCTCGCATGGAAGTCTTTGGAGGTGGCGATTGGTACGGAGAAGATGGCGCAACAGTAGACTCGCCTCCTACCAACCTAATGCAGGGCGTTATGTCTTCCACCCTCTTGGAGGGATCCTGGGTAACGGTACTACCTTCGCAACCGATCAAGCTCGCTGTGTTGATGCAGATCCCGCTGCTGCAGAAGCTCCACCTGGTTGGATAATGCTTCCAGCATCCTCTTCTGGTCGTCGCTTGGACGTGATGGCCGCGGCTCTGGGCTAGGTTCCGACGAAGCTGACGCCATCGACGAACGCCGCATGTTCCGACAGTGTTGGGCAAAATGGACGCCAATTGATCTGATTTTGGCGCCTTGCGTATTTTTTGCCTCAAATCCAAATTATACTATATGTTTGTATACCACTTTGGAAGTCGGAATTTAATTACCCTTGTCCTTGACAACGATTGGTGGATTCAAACAGCACTTTCGTATGTACTTATATACGGTAATCTTGCTCAGTTACTATGTAGTAATAGCTTCATCTCAAATGCACCAAATCATTTGCCAAACGGACCATGCTTGTACTTGTTGGTCACCGACAAGCATTTCCTTTTTTGCAGTCGTTCTGCAATGACATTGTGTTGTAGTGAAGTCACCTGGACAGTTCTCAACTACCGAGGGATTGGGGTTTTGTCTCCACAACATGTACATGTAGTTGTCACTGACTGAATATAGTGTACGATCAAATTACCTTATATACACACAAGTGATCAATTTGGGTGGCGCGAACGACGATTCGAACTGATTTAAAAATACGTGTTGTGGATAGTATCGGGACGACAAATGTTGGTTTTGAGGGTCAAGAGACTGCTCAAGTTGCACATGTCTGCCATGGTCGCCTTGGAGAGATGGTGGCTCCCTTCTTCTCCTTGCAGTTTCTCATGCAGTTGCTGTAACTGGTCTTGGTGGGCCAGCAACGCCGTGGCCATAGCAGACCTCGAAGCCCACGTGTCCACGGCATCGTGCCGTCGAAAGGCGGCGTTTACTTGCCCCGTCAAGGTGCTGAGCAACGTTGCAAAATGCACCTAGTATGTATATTGCCGTGACAAACCAGGAGCCGCATTTCTCGTACCTGAATAGCCTCGCGCACATGGGCATATCGATCGGTAAAGGTCAGCCGAAGCTCCTGTCTTGCAATCTCGTCGGGCGTGAGCACAAGCGCCTTCTTACTTCGCTTCGTGGATGCCTTTTTGGTCGTTTGTGGACTCGGTGGTCTCGGTGGCGACCCTATCCCTACACGGTATCACATGGACGTTCAACTGTCCACCTTGTTGTACCTCGTCCTGGAGACGTTTGGGCATTCGCCACTGCTTTGTCACTGGGCGACTTAGCGACCCCGTGACCTGCTTTTGCCATGCTGGTATCTACCTTGGTCTCCGCTACAAAAACAACATATAACTTCCCGTCATATTCAAAGCGCGGTTGCCATTCTACCAAGAAGGTTTCCACTTGTTGAGGGTTGTTCAAGAGTAAGGGGGGGCGGTATGATCACTGGTTGGGGGGGAGGAGGCACCAGGGTAGCCTACTCTACGGTTAATAGATGCTTTGATTCACAGCCAGTCCTTCAATCACATCCAGCGCAGACGCCAAGTGTGAGTGCATACGTACATACCACACGACTAGCGTAGATGACCCAAAAATCGGCCACTTCTGCGGCCATGTCAGGGGGAGCATTGTACGGACGTAACTCCATATCCATGTTGCCAGGGCTTTGACGGCGGATGGCTTCGACGTCCTCGATGGAGCACGGGTCCATCGATCGAATCGTGTCGTGGGCTCGTGTGGCGATGGGGTGGAAGGCCTTGGACGCAGCTGCGTATAATGACCATGCAATCTCAAGCGCAGGGGTCAATGTTTGCCGACTGGCGGTAGTGTTCTTCACTCGTAACGCGTAGACGTAGCCGTGTTGAATGATCACGTGTAAGAGGTCCTCAAGTATGATGGGCTTGTCTGTGTTGATGTACGTGTGTGGGTCGTGGCTCGTGTCTTTGGCATTGCCGTAAGTGGCCCCTACGATGGGAGTTTGATGATTCAAACAAGGGGATTATTGGCGGTAGAGCGTACCCCAGAGAATGCCGAGTGATGTTGCGACAGCAGAGTGGGGGTGCTGATACTCGTCGAGATTGCGCAGCCCGTCTGAAATGGACGAAGTCGTGCCAAAGACGCTTAAAATCACGTGAAACGACGTGACTACATGGGCTACAAACACGGGTCAACCACACGTGAATTGAAACAAAGTACTGTACTACCGTTGGGGAAATAGGCAGCAGGAACTTGAACGGTTGGCAGCATTGATATGACCTGGAATACCAAATTATAGTCGGATACTTTCGGGGGGAGAATAATAGGGGGATGGATGTACACTACCCGTCGAACGGGGGCGCAAGGGGGGTCAGTCGTCCAAAAGTCAGAGGGGAAGCCATGGGCAATAAAGTATGGCCGCAATAATGCTTCTTTGGTTGTGTTTTGAACACTTCCCAAGACCAGCATGCTCTATTCCAGACGGGGGTTGATTTCCTCGAATAAACAAATAAATCTGATGAGAGGTAGGTAATAACCATACCAGGTATCGAACTACGTCGCGGGTTTCAGGCGGGGAGTTCTTGGCCACTGCCATCGCCAAATCCATGGCGCGACGTGGGGCCACTGCATGCAACAGCACCTATGCAACGAACCTATGACAAACGATCTTACGCGCTTCGAAATGAACGCCATTACAAGGGCAAGTGCTCGCGACAGAAGCGTGTCGTGGGGCACGGATGTTTCGGTAGTAGCAGGAGTTTCTAGCAAGTGTGCGATTTCCACGGCCTCGTACGTCGACAGTACTGGTGGCTGACCTGACGCAGCCAGCACCCCTGCAAACCACATTGATTCATCAACTTGGAATAATTCGTCTTGCGATGCTCAGCATCTCACCCCCAAGCATCACCAAGCTACTACTATGTCATAGGTATGTATGGTCAAGAGTCAAATGCACACCTACGTACCATGTCGGTGCCACTGTGAAAACAGTGCACCAAAGCCAGCATGGATGCCGTTCAGGTCTGGTGACTTGGTCTCACCCACAAGGACAGACATCACGACGCTTAGCACGGTAGCCTACCCACATATACGTACAAACTGAGGCTTAGTTTCGAACTACTACCTGGTAGTAAGTAACCTTCAATATCACACGACACCTACGTACACCGTGAAAGCCCCACTGAAGCGAGTCCTTGTTGTATGGGCAATCGCAGACCACGCCTAGCCACAATGCGGACACCACACGATGACGGAATGCATCGGCAGCGCCCATCGAGTTGGCTCGAGATGTCAATGCATGGCCAAGAAGGAGGTAGTGCGATTCTACTTCGGCAGCTACCATCCTCTGTCGCTCGTCCTGCACTTGATACAACATGCGCTGTCTGTCGATTTCGGCCAGTTGGAGTTGTTGCAATGCCAACCTCGCAGCTTCCGCCTCCTCCTTCGAGACAACTAGTGCTGTCACCACGGACGAAGCCTCGACATCAGACACTGGAGCTGCCTTTATCGTCTTTGGCTTTGCCATTGTGACCTTTGGCATAAAGGGGCACGTCTGGCAAGGGTTCGTTGTGCTGAAGCTGCTAAATATAGGTCACTTTTCAAGTGTAGAGTACTACTGCCCATTGCTGTACTTCTGTTGGCTTTGCAAAGGGCGATGACACACATTGGCCACGAGAATAGTGAACGCACGAGTGAAAGCGGCAATGTAGTAGTTCTAGCCAATAAACCAGAAGAAATGGCCAATCCGAACGCATTGGAAAGAAATAAGACCACCTTATTGTCGATTTGATACAAATTTTGGGTGGGGGCGCTATCGTATCACGCCAGTGATTCGGTTTGTGAACGAGTCTGATTGGCTCAATTTACGAAAGCTCAGTGTGATTGGCTCAAGACTTTTGACAGCCGTACTTTCGAACGGGGACATTGAAAAAAAACGTATTCAATGGAATTTCGAAATATCCGGATATATCCACTAAAATATCCGCATTTGGCCGAAATATGCGAATATTTGGCGTCATTGAACACGCCTAATAGGTATTAATACTACGTACTTCAAGTATATGTATGATTCGTTTGATTTGATGTTTGTTATTATACAGTCAGTATAAATGTCAAATAACTCTGAGCAATAATAGTTACTACGTAGTACTACATAGTACTTCGAAGTACATGTGATTCTGAAGTGAGCAAGACACCTTGGCTGTTAATTCCATCGAGTAGTACATGCCACCGGAACGTATGGTAGTACTACGCAGTACTACAGGGAATGACGTATTAAGCGCCCCCGTGGTACTTCGAATTGGCATTTCAATTGTGTATTGGGACAAACTACTTCGAAATTTCAATACTTTAATCAATACGAAATTTTAGTACCACGGGGGCGTTTAATACGTCATTCCCTGTAGTACTACCAGTAGTACTTCGAAGTACTATTACTCGGAGTAATAGAAAGCTGTAAGCCACCTTTTGAATAGGGTATTTCACAACTATGAAATGCCTTATTAGTATGGAACCTATCTATGAGTTCGATTCACATAATCCAGAAAATGACATGAAATATGGGCGAAAATAACGGCACGCATTATATTTTTGATTTGT
>NW_009798286.1:164778-170641 GCF_000520075.1 Aphanomyces astaci
TTTTGGGGCTAGGTATTTGCATCAGTTGATGTAGTCATGTCTTTGACACGCTATAGGGACGATCGTTCTCCCTGGTGATGACACCACCGCGAAATTCCATTTTTGTTCGAAGTTCTAAAGAAACCTGTAGCTCAAGACACAAAACGTGCATTCTGCAATGGCTATGCCCCGGGTTCGAGTCCCACTGAGACCAGATCTTTTTCGGGCGCTATTGTTAACAACTACTAGTAGACCTCTTGTTCATATTGTAGAAATTTTCTTAAAACTAATAATCCTATTTAAAAGCACCTACAGAATCGAGCGTCGGCGATCGATCACATCTCTAGAAAATAGGTATTTTTATGCATCGCGTGTGACCTTCAAGCGTCCAAGACGACACTTGCTTGATGACGTACTACTAGTACGCCATCGTGCTGAGCTTACCTGGCGCTTGCGCTTCGGCTCTCCGTGACTATCATGTCACCACTACGGTGGAGCCTGCGCACTCGATTCATCCTCCTAAGCGTACGATTCGTAAGCTTAGGAGGACGTACAGTAGTACCGGACGACCCCGGAACCTGGCTACACGACCACCACCGCCGCTCGAGCGGCCACGGCATATGCTCGCCAAATAACGCATACAACCCACACCCACCCATCCTGCATAACCAACTCCTGTTACCTCAACTCTACTCTCGTAGCATGGTACGGCAACAGCTACCTTGCAATCACCACCAGCTCCACTGTCGAGATCAGGAGTAGACATAGTACAATAATGAACCCCAGTCACGGCCTCTGGAGCCCCAGCAGTCACAACTACCGTTCCCCGGCAAAGACCACTACCATCACTTTGACTATCGTTATTCTGGAGCGTGGGTGGTGGGGTGGTGGTGGTACTGACTAGCAGTCAGAGTGATTACCACTACCACCCCACCCCTACGCTCCAGAATAATGCCCAAAAACCCTGCTAACGTTACCCCAGTGACTACGATTGCTGCACATGTGACCACCCCATCACTCCATTGTACAGTACATGCAGTACATCATCACGACTAGCCATGTCATATCGACTCTGTGTTTCCTCTAAATCGACCACCAACGGCCACCAATTTTTCACACTACTTTGTTCACTAGAAGGGTACTTGGTGGCATGGTGATGATATGCGCAGCGCTTTTGACCACCGGCACTGCGCATCTCACCACCACTCCATCAAATACACTTCTAAGTTGTTTGAAAACGGATTACCAAGTGTGGCAGTGATTGTTGATTGCAAGGAAGCTTGGGAGGATGGCTGATGCTAAGAGGAACAACCAATTCACTCATCTCCTCATGCTACGTGTTTATTTGTAGTGATTACGTACACAAGTGATGCAAAGTGGGGTTTTCAGCCAAGTTAATAATCCTGTATACCACCACCAACTCGTCCATCGCATAACACGATACCCTTTTGGGCAGGTGAGTGATACGATGCACAAGTATGTCAGCCTCAGTGTATTAATGTCCAATCAAAACCATAACGTCATTGATTGGATAAAATAATGAACTTGCATTACGATTTCCAACCTAAAGTCAACGAAGGCCATTACTGAATCTACCAATGCAACTTTATATTTAACCAATCAAACAAATTTTTCTACACTCGCGGCACACCACCTCGGAAATGTTGTCATGTGGTTTATAGCACGGCAACGCTGCCTTCACGCTGCCAGTTGGTGAGCTGGCTGCCTCGGTTGCTGTCGACAAAAAAGTCGCCTTGGTCAAAGTCGCGTTCTTTTTCTTCTGACATGTTGCGTCTATTGCGGATCGCAAACATGATGACGGCGGCGACGGCGGCGACCCCGACGGCACCTCCAAGGATCCCACCGACGATGGAGCCCGTGTTGTCGGACGTATCTCCGGACGAAGTGCTGACAAGGGTGTCCTTGTCAGCGTTGCCACTCGCGGGGGCTTTGGCCCCCGCAGCAGGGGACGCCACCGCTCCGTTCACACTCGAGGGCAAGCTTGACAAAGATTCTGACTCGTCCGTGGGCAGCTCGCCTGTCGCTTCTGCGTCCACCGAATAAATGACAGACGCCGTGCTGTTGATGGTGGTGTTGAGCAAATGCTCCACCGTGGTGACGTTGGTCGAGTTGTACACATCGATCGTGGTGGTGGGTTCGGGGGGAGGAGGGGTCGTGGTGACGACGGGTGTGGTGGGGGGTGCGGTGGTAGGGGGCGCGGTCGTGGGGGGGGCGGTGGTCGGGGCTTCAGTGGTCGGGGCAGCAGTGGTGGGTGCGGGGGTGCTGGGGGCGGCGGTGGTTGGCGCGGGGGTGGCCGGCGCCGGGGCCACGTCAAACTTCCACGTGGCGCCGTCTGCCGACAGCCCAAAATGGCACTCATCGCCGTGCTTGACACTCACGTCGTGAAACTGAAAGTAGTATGGGCACTCGCCCCCATTGGATTTCTTCCACTCCTGGTAGTCCAAAAAGTACTTTTTCGCTTTGTCAAACGTGGCTTTGTAGTTGCCCTCCGACGGCCACCCAGTTTCGGTCAGGTGCACGCGACCGGGGTACTTGGACGCGACCTCGTTGAATCGGGTGTTCAATTGGTCGATGTTGGCATCAGTCGAGTACGGGTACACGTTGATGCCGATCACGTCGCAGGCGGCGGCCAGGTCTTCGTTGGACGAGCTCTTCATCGTGGCGTCCGTCTCGACGGTCCCGACAGGCACGTTGAGGCCCGCGGCTTTGAGCGCCGACTTGGTGGCCCAAATGCGCGATATGAGAGTCGCCTTGGAGAAGCCGGAAACCAAGTCTTCGTTTCCCACGTATACTTGTTGACAAGTTCCCGGGTTTCGCTTGATGCCGTCGACAAGAGCCTCGAGATCCCGTTTGAAAAATTCGTCTCCCATGCGATTCCACAGCCCGCACGCCATGCCAAGACCTGCCTTGGCGCCGGCGTCAATGAGGTTTACGGAGCCGCGACTCGTGCCTTCCACCAAAGTTTGGTACGTTCGGACGTTGGAAAACTTGGACTTGATCACAGCAAAATGCTGGTCGGCGCTGCCAGCCTGATACGAATCGTATGCGACACCGGAGCACGCCCCGGCGCCAGTGGACGCCACGTGCGAGTCTAACGGGCCGTTCGACTGCGATCCGATCACGGCGGCTGTCGTGCCAAGGACCGCGACGGCGGCGACCCCACTGGCAATCTTCTTCTTGAGGGGAGAGAAGGTCCACTTGGATACGACAGGTCCCGAAGGCGTCGTGGGCGCAGCGAAGGCTTGCATGTCTGTTGTGACGATGAAAGCACGTTGCCAAATACTCACCCTTCAGCATCGCCGCAGCATTAGCTTCGCCATTTCTCTGGTTGCCGGCTGGCACTATGCAGTATCTGTGCGCATTACTCCCAGCTGGCAACGACGACCTCGACACCAGATCGAACATGATATCATGTACCTCAATTCTACCTGAATGATTCGTCGTAAACCTTACAGTACTAGTTTTATCATTTTATTTGTATGTAATACTCGTTCCACGACGACGTCATGCATCATATGATGATGCCCGTTTTGAATAATGTGCCAGTCGTGACGATGGATCTACTAACGGTTGACTGTAAATTTGTATGCTTTTGTAGCCTCGTCGTCCAGTCAATGAGTTGGTAACGTGCACCCTATGCAATTATTTGATTGGCCGAAGCATGGGTAAGTACAGTGTAACCCCTTCACAAAGTGTCAAGCACCGCGAGTTATGGGAGTATACATGCATTTGTACGGTAATTACACGCTGGCAAGGGTTTTTTTTTTCACACGTTGTAATTTGAAATGGCAGTGATAGGGAAGCCGAAATCTCTGCGGATTGCTACCGAGGGACCTGCGTAGGGAGGAGACCATACCAAATTCACTGCACGTGGTTCCTATACTGTTATCAGATGGGTGGAAGAGATGTTGAATTGTGCATGTCGTCTGGTTTACAGTTAACAAATGGAAGAATTCCGTCATATCTACAGTTCCACTCTTGCCTACATAATCATTTCGCTTCACAGGCAACCCCATACAATTCCCTCATTATGTAAAACAGTTCCACTGTTGTTTTGACCCGAAATACTGTTTCAATGACATTTATATGGAACTTTGTATACTCAGACCACCTCACTTCTTACCAGGGGTTAACTGCATCGCTAGTGGTTAGCTATCGCTAACCACTGAGATGCACGGAGATTTAGCATCGTATATACTCACCGGGGGTAGGACAGAGTCCCAGGTTACAGGGCTACTGGAGAAAAGGTGTATCCGGATGTATTAATTCCCTCATTGATAGCTGTCACGGCGGTGAAACAGTATTTCGGGTCAAAACAACAGTGGAACGGTTTTAATGGCTAGCTATCACTAACCACTGTGATGCACTTAACCACTAGTAGGAGGTGAGGTGGTCTGAGCATACAAAGTTCCACATAAACCTCATTGAAAGAGTATTTCGGGTCATAACAAGAGTGGCACTGTTTTAATGAGGAAATTGTACACCGCGGAGTCCCCGGATTATCGGGTACTTGTGTTGCCACTCCGTGGGTAAATTGCATACCAGTGTTGCCACTATTAATAAGTGCATTTCAGTGGTTAGCTATCACTAATGCACTTACGGTAACCCGAGGTTCTAATGAATAAAATAAGTGAAATGATAATGTGACCAACAGTGCAACTGTTGCTCTCAGGGAATTAGTCGGTGCATATTGGACTTTGTTTGGCATTCGGTTCAAAATTAATTTTCCAATTGGTATTACCTACAGTGTTAGTAAATGACACTCCGAGCCTCAAAAGTGCAAACAAGCGGAAGTAAGCAGTACGACAGGAACCACGGATTGTCAATGGAGGCGAGTTGTTGTGTGCGGTGAGTGTGCGCGCGAAGAACGCTTCCCTTCTCGGGGAATAATTTACCTGCATTTACTTGTGGATTGAAAAGAGCAATCAAGCGTAAGAAGTACTCGAAGTAGTAACGTAATCGACCAAATTTCAGGACATATGTACAAATTATGGTCTATCTGAAACAGCCAACCAATTCCTCCAAATGTAGTTTTTAACCTAACCGCCGAAAACAAATGCAAATTGGTACGTAGTACTACTGTACTAGTAGTACTACTACTGTAGTTAACTGTAAGAGCGCGTCTGGCGGTAACCTGTACTACTGTAGTAAGCATCTCCACCGCACCTCTAAATTGGGTTCCGTTATAATCCTCGATGTGTGTTTTGTGTGTGATTTTGTGTACTGACTGTATAACCCACTTGTACAAATATGTAAAACTGCCCTTTATATCCAGGCCTCCAATCGTTAAGTAACTTCGAGTGTTTTCAACGAATTTGGAGAGACCATCACCTCTCCTGGTTATTTCTGATAATTCTGGATGCAAATGCTTCGTCTGGTACAGTAACCGGAAATATTGCAATATCCAGGCCCAAAACGCCATTTTGGGACCGAATTCAACAAAGCTGATCAAAACTGAAATAAAATACCTTATGTACAGTCCGAAATGAAATTATAGACGCACCCTAAATTTTTCCAGTTTGAAAGGAGTACCGTACTATTTTGTGGATCACTATCTCTCAGTTCACTTGAATCTGTTACAAATCTTGGTCCGCAAAAGGATTTGGGCACAGTCTAAATCATTCTCAAGAAATCTACAATTTTCAAAAAATTGACTGAAAAGAAATTATAGACGCACTTTTTCATTAACATCTACTACCTCCATCCGAAAATAAGTGATTGATTTGGGAAATTCGTCATATTTCAAAGAGTTTTGTCAATTTTTTCGAGGAAAATGTATCAGCTGGCTCGGGAAATCAAGCACTATCTTCGAGGACTGAATACGCTTATATCAGAGCTCAAATGCCTATTTAATTCGCAGTGA
>NW_009798286.1:192360-257354 GCF_000520075.1 Aphanomyces astaci
GATGTCGTGCACAATTTATGGTTTTGGAGGGAGATTTGGTACTCAATGGTGCGCTATCAATGATCTGGTTCGATCAGTTGCTTTTTGTTGACGAATCGAAAGTTCAAAGTAGACTTCAGTTCATTAAAATTACCGAACAGAAATGATTATCGGGAGATTTCGGAGTCGTCTGAAGCTTTATAGAGTTGAGGAAAACTCCGGAACTTACATAGTAACAGAATCTACTGCTAGGCGCGACCGACTAAGGTGTGCGGCGTCGGACGCCGCCTAAGTTGCTTTTCGTAGTTCATACAAGTGTTCAGTGTACCATCACATTTGTACATGTGATGGTGCACGGGATTCTACGTCACTTTGCATAAAGATGGAGGCTGTCATTTACTTGTTCGCTCCCACCGCGCCTCTGATTGACCTCCACTTCCATCCTCCTCGCTCCATTCGAAGTGCCAACAGTACAGAGAACCGAGTAGGAACTCGCGCACAGTGGTATTTTGAAATATATGGGGAATTGTATGCGAATGCGCTAGTTGTGATTCCGAGTACGAATTATAATTTTGCAATCAGATTAATCTGATTAATTTTATTATATCCAATCATACAATTTACAAACTTTTTATAAGCATATTATTGGTTATAATATAAAATATGAAAAAAATACTATTGGTTGACGTCGGAATTTATGAATGCTCCATGAAAAAAAATTAGTGTCGATACCACTGTGCGTGAGTTCCTACTCGGTTCTCTGTAGTTGTCGTTCGACTGTAGAACACGACAACAAAGTTCGTCCATTTTCGATATATGCGCATGTCGACATGTCGTCCGAGTACCACAAAACATTCACATATGGTGCGCGTCATCTATAAACTACCAACTTTTCACAAAAATTTCTGACTTCTCTTTCATATTCATTACTCAAAATTTCAGCAAATTGAGACGTAGAATCGATAGATCTCAATGTGGAGAAGAAATTCTACGTCTCAGATTCAAATTTGGTGATGAATTGGT
Source organism: Aphanomyces astaci (assembly GCF_000520075.1). Taxonomy (NCBI): domain Eukaryota; phylum Oomycota; class Saprolegniomycetes; order Saprolegniales; family Verrucalvaceae; genus Aphanomyces; species Aphanomyces astaci. Next base: position 193,363 of record NW_009798286.1, read on the forward strand.
CCTGAAATAGATATTTACTGTTAACCTAGCGGTATTTTACATGGGCGTTTGGATATTTGGCCATAGGGGTAGCCGCTGAGATGTATCTTGATTTTTGTATGTGACTCTTATCCGTATATAATATCCGGCGGCAGTTGGGACGTTTAACCTCCCACTCCAGAGATAAAACGCATAAATCTGTATTTAACGTATTTGGTTTTGGGTCTAACGTACAAGTAATGTACATTAAATAATAAAACCAATAAAACCTCCACTCTTAGATTTGGCCAGTTGGAAGTTTTTAGATGACGTGCACCATATGCGCAATAAAACTATTGCATCCGCAAAGGTAATGAAATATCCGGAACAGTTCTGATTTCAAGGTGAAACGGCGCGACTTTCTGACAGGTGACAGAAAATACAAGCACCACACTTGCAGTGAGCGATATAAAGCGGCAATCTTGAAGTGTTGACCCATTTCACTTCGAATGATGATGCACCCATTGACCGTTTGCCTTCTTCATACGACGATGGCGCAATTTACTCTCCAGGTGGCGCCCCGTCCTGATTTTGTGCCACATGGCTCTCATGTAGGTGACGACGAGCTACATTGACTTCGAGGACCCTTTTCTCGAGCTGTGCAATATTTACCCGAGCAATACAGCTCGTACTACAAGATAGTCAATTACTAGCTCAGCCTATGCATCATGGTCATCGCATACACAGCTCTCTCTGGCATTAGGTATCTTACCCGCAGGTACACGCTTGTTCTTGAAATACGACGAATTTCGCAAGTTCGAAGTTGCCTTTCTCTACAGCTGTTGATTCAGGCGACATTGCAATAAGGTGTTCTTGATAGTATTGGTTGTTGTTATGAGGAATGGAGAGTTCCGTGACCCGTTGTGCAGTTTGCACTTGAGATATCGCTGACATGCATCGCGCCTTTCCCGCATGTACGCACGCACAATCTGCAGGATGTATAGATCGTTTTGCAAAACATAAAAATATTATGGGGCTCAAGCAAACAATAATATGTTAACTGTTGCGCGCATACACACACCGTTTGACTCGGTGGAAGTGGCAGATTCAGTTCCAGGTTGACTCGCACGTGACAACTTGAATAAAGTTGCATATATATCCCCTCAACAATCACCATGATTTGAAGGAATCTATAAGTATGGGCGCAGTTCCGTGACACTTTTTGGGACCCTTCGATGGAGGGGATCCTTTACTCCAAATTGCTGGTATAATAGTGCTTCTTAAAGAGGAGAATTAATGCAGGTCGTTGGACTTAAAATCATGTCGAAATTCGTATTAATGTTGATAGAAAATGAATTAAATGAATTGACAGTAAAAGGGTGGAAATATCCATAACGTTAGGCTGAAAACAGTTCCGAGTCTGATTTTATCCAGTTACCTGTCACGAATTGCATCTGATTGGCTAAAAATTTCAGAGTGATTGTTTTCTACCAGTCATGTTTCGTGGCACGGAACCAAGACTGCGCCCATACGTATAGGACCTTTAATTCTTCATGGTGATGTGTTTGTGTCCTGTTCCCTTTTCTCCCTGCTTCCTGGTGACAGGGCAGGGGAGTTGTTCTCTAAAAGAACAGGGCGTTCTGAGTCATTAGGTGAGTCATCGGAATGCAGATGGCGTGACAGTCCGGTTAGCGCTGTCTGCATTCTGCCGCGACTACAGTATTCCAACAATGTGCCAGAAAATCTACGCACAAAACCTGTGAAAGTATATATTCCCTGAAATCAGTCACGCTAATAATAGGCGCCTCAAAGAGCTATTTCGGGTGTTCGCTGTGGCACCACCACCAGGTTCAACCACACTCACGACCACGTGGTGCTTACGTTGTGCTCCACACCTTGCAACTGCGCCATTTTGCACTGTGTCGTCCGCGAATTGGCATTTTTAGCTTGCTCTCTTTGAACAGTTCCAGGACAGCCCCCCACAACGAACAACATGATGGACGTTGAATTTGTTGGCGGCGGCAGCCACCAGACCGACAAGATATTCGGAGATCAAGTTCAAGCTTTACGCCCCAAAACCCTGAAGCCGGCCACCGAAGGCGCTCTAGTGCGGCTCATGCAAGAGCGCAGCGCGGAGATGGTGCGCATGCACACAAGTGAGAAAAAGGCATGCCGCCTGTCGTTTGTCAAAGAAAAGCGAGGCGTGAGTGTGTTTGAAGGCACTAACCCGAGGAACCGGTTCATGGTCAAGGGCGAAACCACCGTGCGGGCGTCAATCGAGGACATCCTGTGCAGCTTCCTCATGGGCAGCACCTCAGAGTTTGACGCGACTTTGTACAAGTTGTTTGACTTGTATGCCAACAAAGGCGCGACCTTGGCGTTTGTGACTAACCACCCCATCTCGGTGCATTGGATGGCTTTGAACACGGACAAGTTGGAGACTAGGGACGTCGTGTTTGCGTCGACGGCGCAGCTGTACGAACAGACGACCGGTGGCAGCCTCGTGGGTATGGACGACCGCAGCGACGGCATAGTCACCGCCGGCTCGCTCGTGTGGGAGTCGGTCGACTTGGCGCGCGAGATTCCCCTCCTTCGGCAGAAACTCACAGGCTATGCGCGGTACTATTTGCGGACGTGTGGGTTTTACGTCGAGCAGACCAACGACGCTGACATCACCCGCGTGTCGTTCGTGTTGTCGGCTAAAAACGAAGCTGGGTACGTCCGCGACTCCAAGTGGATGCAAAGCTTGGTGACAATGTGCGTGGCCAACCTCGCGAGAACGCTGCGCAAGCTGGAGCTCGTACCCAAGCACTCGTGGAAAGAGAGCGAGCACTGCGTACTGTGTCGCAAGACATTTCGCGCGTTCCGGCGGCGCCACCATTGCCGCCTCTGCGGCAACTCGGTGTGCAGCGACTGTTCGAAATCGATAGCCGTGGACGGTCGACCCGTGGTGGACCAAGGCCAACTTGTGCACGTGTCCAGAGTACGCAGCTGCACCACATGCTTTGAAACGTCCAGTGTGCGGGGTGCCTCGTCGAGCAGCCTGCGCAGTTCGTCTGAGTACAGCGCGTCAAATCGTTCGAATGCAACAATGAGCTTTAATGAACCCAATGGAAGGTCATCGATGCGGTCGAATGCGTCCACCACCAAGAGCATTGACCACTCGCAAGGATCAGACGTGGGGAGTAACCTTGTGCGAGGGACACATTCATCGTTTGCAAGCTCTTTCTCTGTCGAGCAACAGCACTCGTTGGACGAGCTCATGGCCGCTACTGCGGCCCTCCAAGTTGCCACCACCGTGTCACAGCCACCGCCACCAGCCCCTCCAAGTCGCCACCCTGTCACAGCCAACGCTGCCGCCAACCCACCTCTAGCTCGACAAGACTTGAAGAACAAGTCGGCATTCTTTGCCCTGCGAAGTGACGAGGGCCATTTCCATTATCAAGAACAAGCCCAAGGAAGTCCATCCCGTGACAGTTACAACACATTAGACGATCGCTCGTCAGCATCCTCGTCAGTCGTGTACGACATGGACGGCACCAACGGATTTGACATCACGGGGCTGTGCTCACGTGACAGGCTACAACCAGACCCCGAGCCAGCTGCGTTCTCGCAATTCAAAGTGCTCGACGACGCGATTCCGCCTCCTGCGTGGCGCCCGTTGGCTGTTTGTAATACTAGCACAGCGTCGTCGTCCTCTGGATTAGGCGGTGGCAAGCCGGTCAACATGCGGGGCGACATGATTTTACTCGAGTAAAACCACAACCATAACGTTGCGCAACACCCTCCTTTGTTGCATACTACAGTTGTCCTCCAAGGTTTGCTCCCTGGTCAAAACGAACGAAATTCCCGTATAAAACAATACCATATAAACTTTTCAAGGGTTGATTTGAATTGACATGAGGTTTAATTTTTGAACATGAGGCTGCATTCACCTCACTTTGACAGGCTTAATTTATGAGGACATTTGAGAATATACCACAGTGCAAACAACAAGGAAAGCGACTCTCGATTCACGAGAAGAACTTGATTCGGGCATATTATGCGTCTCACGTGCCCATACTGACTGCCATGAAGTGGCCATTGGACGCCTGGGAAAACGTCACGTCAACGACGATTCGGAACTGTTGGAATCATACTGGTATTGTACCCCGAGAGACGTTGATGGAGCACCTCCAGTCTCGTCACATTTGCTCCGGTCATTCGCTGGAGCGATTGCTTAATTGACTGAGTTTGATGTGTAAATAAATGACTACACTGTACGGTAGGTTGTCCACCAAAAAACTTTCAATTTCAATATTTTGTGTCACCTTTATGTCATTAACTTCCTGCAATAGTTTATATCATTGCATGGAAACCTTATACTAGTATGTATGTATAAACCTACTGTTGTGCAAGTGTGTCCAAGTTGGTGCTACGATAAAGTAACGTTCCGTTGAGTTTCGAAACCACACAAATATATTGCACGTCTCGAGTGTAATACACCCTGGATCTGAATGAAATGTAGCGACAGGTTACAGCCAGATGATGCTCGAAGGCGTCATCCTCGGCTGTAGATGTAGATTGTACTGCTACCACAATATGTCGCCGACACTACCTACATATACAGTACCATTGTTCACTTACTGTACCCCAATCATGGACAGTCGTAACGCCTGCACTTTGCACTGGCGAGGACACAAACTGGCATTGCCTGACTCAAAAGGTTCAATGCGCATCCATGATATGTCCATTATGGCACGCAAGTACTAGTCGTGGCGTGACTGTCGTAAGAGCATTGCTGGGGAGTCAAGTCATCCCCCCGAGTCACCCTCAGTCGTCATCTTCTTGGATAGTCGGGGCCAAGGTCGACAAACTGATCAGGAACGAGTTGGTCGTGCGAGCGTGATTTGAAGCTCTCGAAGTCGTAGGTGTGCGCAAACCGAAGTTCGTTTCAAGAATCCATTCAACCTAAAGACAACCTATGACTAATTCCTTCAACCACTTGTTTTTAGGCCTAAATAAGGGAACGTAATGTGTAGAATGTGTTCCAGGATTATTGAAAGTTAACTCATTCAATTGAGTCTCAAATGATCGCTAAAGTTCATGGCAGATTACAAAATATTTTGAAGTATAAACAAATGTTATCAACTGCCATCATTAGCAATTCTTTCTTGTCAAATTTAATAGAGTTTTTTCCAATGCAATTATATTTTCACGATTTCCCTCAGCCTCCTGGTAGCTCTAACGTTACGTTAATTGGATTGTTTACACAATAACTACCCTGAGATTTTTCATCCAGGGTGAATGTCGAATTTTGACGAGATGTGAAAAGTAACAAGTTAGTTGTAAATACAGTCGAATTCTCACTACAAAATCCATGTCAAATAAATAATGGTGTAAAATTCCTTCCTCGTGAACGCAAGGACCTCAGAATAGTTATTGACAGTGAGTCCGTGTATTTCACCCATATTTCGACTTGTGGTTCATTTCGCCAAATAGGATACGAATAGCTTGTATAAGTTACAAAGATTAGAGGGACTGGGCCGAATCAAATATTTGGATTGACAGAAACTTCACACGACGTGATTTCATTGGCCCAGGATGTCCTTCAATCTTCCTGAGACATTCGATTATGCTGAGGGCTCCAGTTTCGAATCGATGTGACAATATTGTGTACGGTATGGTGCCGCGGGTCAAGCCCCACGATAGGCCTTGTTTTTGATACTTTCGCTTTACTTCACTTTCTAACTTTGAGTTTTCCATCCTCGATTATGTCGAAAATTTGTACGTTTCGCTAAATCGACACCGATACTAGTATATGAACTAAGTCTAGTGAATAGATAACCTCAGAGCGCCCAGGAGGCCATCTGCGCAAGCGCGGCCGTACGAGAGCGCGGATCAAAGGCTCTCGTTTTACCGAATGATCTATCTTTTCTTCTTGTCAATCGCAAATTGTTGAAATCCAGAAAAAATAGTTCGATAAAATAATTCGAAGTACTACGTAGTATTGTGCTTTTCATGTAATTAATTTGCCCGTTGTTTAACTGCGTTAAACAACCAGACGGTTGAGTACAGTAGTGTTCATGATAATTACTACTACAACGTAGTACCAGTACGTATTGTGCTTATATGTTGTTTCACTGCGTTACACAACCAGACGTTTAAGATAATATAAGCCCGATTGAAGATAAAACAACGCTAAACCCAAGTTCTGCATTTTAGCAGAATAGAACAACCCTTACTATATTTCAGCCGCCAACTAATCGAGTTGCAGCACCAGGCCAACTTACGCAGTGCAACCACCAGTTCATCACGATGCATACCGTATAAATATGTGAAATGGAAGTACTATACTAGCCTAACTATATCCCTAACTTTATAAATTAATCGGAGTTGTTAGTGTTTGTAGTGATCACGGTTGGGAGGTCATGTATATGTAGCCGTAGCTGCATCAATTTCATTACGGCAAGCACCTTGAGTGTTGACGTAAAACAAATTGTTTGCCAGAATGAAAGCGGCAAACAACTTGTTTTACGAAAGTGCCTGTTATAAAACCACCTTTCAACCAACCAATCATCGCATTAGATGAAGTAACTTTAAACAACGCACCCAACCGTTATTCAAGATAGTAGTACTTTCGACGTTACTTAAGCCTGTTAACCCTGGAATTGCGACAAGAGGTGCAAACCATAGTATTACAGTACTATTAATATCTCCTTAAAAAATCTGCAAAATACTACTACGTACTTTGGTAGTAGCAAATGCCATTTTCGCATTGTGAACACTGCCCCTCTGCATCATATCATCCAGCGCATGCAGACACATCGCGCAAGTTCAAAAGTTGTGCATTCTGACCCAAACGTAAACGTCGAGAACTCGTCCTTAAAAAAACCTGGGTTTAGAAGCAAACCCTGAAACCTCGCTTAGCCCATTGGCACGTATACCGGTAATATACCTTTTCTAGAGAATCGAGGCCCTCCATAAGTCTGGTTGCGAAGACGAACGCCCCGATTTCAAATACCGGTATCTACTGTTGGTTTGGCCCGAGATACTGTATCAATGAGGGAATTATGCCGTCCGAGTGGGCCAGCAGAGTACGGTGTACTGTACTAACCCGCTCGGATAGGAGTTTGTCCAAATGAGAGATACTCTCATTTGCAGTAGAGCCAATCATACTCGACAAATTCGTAGGCTTATAACATTGTAGAGTTACAAATATTCCGATTTACTGGACTTCTATTGGTCCTTGCATATGAGCGAATCTCTCATTTGCAGATTGGGGAATATAATAGTAGTGATTCTGAGTGTTTCATTAGGCCGAACTTGAAGCTAGGGATGAGAAAAACTCTCCCTTGCAGAATTTCATTGTTATCATTGTTGAGTTCTGTATAGTAGACCTAAGTTTTGCTCCCGTCCTAACGGGCTAACAGTCCCGCATAACCCCCCAATTTGCAGTTCTTTCATGAGGAACTCTTTTAATCGGGGAATTGTACTGCTGCGAAGCTTCCATCGACTTCCCCCTTGAAGTGATGTCCATGTAGCGGTATCATAAACCAGGATTAATCCCCGTAGAAAAGACGGTTAACACATAATTTCTTTACAAATTAGCGGTGATATAAGCACTATTTCCTCATTTAAGGTAATCTTTCGACCTCGTTCAGTTTATCCGGGACTCCGGATAAATATCCAGCCAACCACAGCACGCAGATTTCGTCTGAAAAATTGAGCTCCATTGGAGTTTGATCGAATCACATTCGCTCTTGCGGGATGACCTAACATACAAATTCCGAGATTAGACCAAATCTATTCACCATGTATTTTGTTTACCACACAGCAATCAGTCGAAAATAGTGAAACTCTAGTATTGAAATATGACATGAGATCCTTAGTCCTTTTGTCGTGCATGTTCCTCCCAGTCAAAGTCCATCTGATCTGATTTTCCGATACAGCTTCTCGATGCAGGAAGGATGCACGTACTTAAGGTTGAGCGTAGCAAGCAACAGGACATCCCATCATGGCATTCAGTGCGCAGATGTCTAGAGAGCATCAGCTATGGAGTCTGAACAACTTGAGCGACCAAGTGAAGGCCCGCGACACGGACGGCCAAAAACAGTTTGCGAGGACGTTGGGATCGATGTCGCATCGCCCGCTTCATGTGTCGGACGATCTGCTCCACCTTGCCGAGCGCAAGGGATACCTCCTTGTACAGGCGAACACGACGCGGCTCGACACGGCGCTCGTGTACCAGCGTGACGCGTACGGCATCAAGTTGTACGAGAAGCAGGTCGGCGCCATCAACCACGGCGGAGTCCTCGTCGTCCAAGGGGTCAGCACGGGGGTCGCTGGTTCTGTGGCGTCGATCTTAGAGACGTTCACGATGAACACGTCCAAATCCTTCACGACCACGATGCAGACCCTGCTGCCATCGATCGTGTGCCAAGGCGCGACCGTCGCATCGGACAAGGACAAGGTGCATGTCCACTGGATGTCACTCGTAGGGCTACACGACGACCATCGTCTCAGCGACATGCTCTTCCTCTCGTCCTCTCAACTGTACGAACCCTCCGTAGCGCAGTACGATGACGACATTGGTGACGACATGGTAACAACAACAACCGCCGCCAACGCCTCTTGCGGCACGCACATCTGGGAATCTGTCGATGCCACCACCACCTCCTCCTCGTCCCTCCAGTCGCTGGCTCTCTTTGGTCCCCACGACACCAAATGCATGCGGCTGAACGTGCGCAACTGTGGCTTTTTCATTGAAACGAATCACGACACGGACGACATGTGTCGCGTGACATTTACGTTTTCGTGTCACTTGACCGGCGGTACAACCAGTCGTAGTTCCAACCCTTGCGAAACTACGATAGCCAAAGCACGGCAGTGGATGCAAGGTATGGTGGTCACGGGGCTGCAGCAGCTGGCGGCCACGTGCCGGGCGTCGCACCTCCAGCTCGTGCCACGCCATCAGTGGGCCCTAGCCAACCACTGCACCCTCTGCGCCAAGTCGTTTCGGTTCAATGTCCTACGCCGGCGTCATCATTGTCGACTCTGTGGCCAGTCCATCTGCAGCACTTGCTCGACATTTGTCACGTTGGACACCCTAGACGCCTCTTGCAAAGTAGCGCCAGTGGACTCTGTGCGCTGTTGTCTGCTGTGTGCGTTCTCAGACCAGTCGTCGAAAAGCCACAATTGCCGAGGATGGCCAAACCACGATCCAGAAAAATCGAAACCAATCGCAGGCGCGACTCGAACCATGCCAGGTCCGTCCACTCGAACGCTATCCAAGCCAACAACCACCACACACACAAGATCATTGTCGTCTTCAACCTTCCAGCAACAACAACCTCGACGCGTGCCATCCGCGGCGTCCTTGGCACCGACGACATATTCCACCACGGCCGGCAGTAGCCTCCGCGACAGTTTGGCGCGTCTGTCCATGACCCCCCCAGACAACATGGTTCCGTATTCGCCGACTCGACAAGGGAGCTGGCGCGGTCATCGCCGGTTGTTGTTATCCGGAAGTGGCTCACACCACCACCAGCAACAGCAGCAGCTATCACCCGACGACTTGGATGTGTCATTCTCGTTATCCTATCACCCTCGAACCAACACACACAACGATCCTTTGATTAACGTCGAAGAGCAGCAAGGTCCGTCTCCATCTTGTGACCTGCCGTCGCCGGTGATTCGGCATTCCAGCAGCATGATTGAGCTGACTCGAGTATCGTCGCTGAATGGACGGCGGTCGTTGCATGCACAGATGGTGGGCTCGTCCAATCAAAACAAAGCATTGCACAGCCACGACGGGCGCAACTCGATGTCGTCGAGCCATTTCGACCGCCACGCCCGACGCGCGGCCATGATGGAGCGGTCCTATTCGTTCCTGGAAACCGCCATGTTGAAGCAGCCTAGGCTTTGCACTTTGGACGATCGTATCCCGGGCGACAAGGCGGTGCCACCCACGGAGATGCTGCACCAATTTGGCTTGTCCATCGTATCCAAGGCAAACGAGCCTGGGAACCAACCACCCATATCAGAACTACCACCAGGCTCAGATAGACTCGTTGATGATCGCGGCGGCATCGGCGGGACAACGTATGAACGAGGATGTGATGATTCATTATTGTAACAATGGGGACTTTGGTGTGCCGAGGCTTCGTTCGAATCGCAGTTGATATAGAGTAACATACACATACATACTAAAGCGGACTTTCATGTACACCTACTTACTAGTACTACAGTACTCGATGGTGGTTTTACAAGTCTGAATCGTACGTACGTAGCCAAGTTGATAACGTATGATCATAGTCAATTCGGAGTGGGGGGGCGTGCTGTCAATCGAAACGAGTCGATAATACCCATCGACCAATCCAAATCCACAACACTAATCAAGTGACCAATCAAAATCTCTCGGTCGTTGTGCATACAACATTCAGTATTGTCAAGTCGATTCGAAATTGGAATGAGCAGCAAGACAATCGATCGACCAATCAAAACACACATCACTATTCAAGTAGCCAATAAAATCCACGCTTCGACAAATTCAACATTGCAATAGTGTGCGACTAAAATTAGTGTGACACTGGACGAATGTTACAATCGATAGGTTTGGCGAATGAGCACAAAAGTCCAAATTTTGGGTAAAAGGACAATACAAAAAATCAATCGATGGCTTAATATTACTACTGTACTACTGTAGTACTAGTATTAGACAAAAGTCCACGTTTTGGCCGAAAAATCGTGTTTAGCAGACAGGCATAACAATAGCATTAGCACATGTGTCGGCACTACTACTACTACGTTTGAACTGGAGCACTACCGCCTTGCGACGAGTGTGCACGCATAGCACCAAGCACCTTGTCGATCTACCACACGGTGATATGATTCACATGCACGATATACATTCGAAATAGTGTACCTGTTGTAGGCTAAACGTCGTGTTGACGATACTAGTTGGGCTGGGGCGGGCATCCGAGGTTGGTGGTGATACTGTCGTCAAGTACCAGTCCTTTCGAGCCTGCAATAGGGCGGCAAACTCGTTGAAATGCATGCCAATGTTGGCTCGAAGCAGCACTTGGCACTGCACATAAACAATACCAAGTTTCACTCAAGTAAATACTATATATATAGAGAATCCAGTGGTTGGTAAGTACATGATGATGCCAGTCGTCGTCCGAGTCGAATGTCTCCCTATACACAAAAGTGCAAGACTTGAATGATGAATCAACGAGGCCATGACTGTCCTTGATAAAGCATGGGTGCGTGCGTTCGCAGGTCCATATTTCCTTGTAATAAAAAGTAGAACATATATATATACTATATTATTTATGTATAAAAAATTACTTATGATCGACCACAGATAAGTAGCGTTCATACCGACAATGGTCTATCTCTTGTTCCACAGCGTGGAGTTCTGCTTGCATAAACGCCCACATCTATTTCGAACATGCATGGACCTTGTTATTATGCGATGCAAAATCGACATAGCAGTAATGCTATATGATGTAATAATATACCCGTTCCAAGGAGTACGCGTTGAACCAGTTGTGGTTGATTGATAACGTGGTGCCCTCCAGATTTCGCACTTGGTGGTACCACCCACTCGGCACAAACAGTGCTTCCCCTACCTCCTACCACACCATCCAATTATCCTTCAAAGCCAACTTGATAATTATCAGTGGATATAAAGAGAAAAAAATAATAATTATAAAGACTTGTTCTACAGGACACAAAAATATTTACTTTGAGTATTGTCAAGGGTGCTCAACAGAATCAAATCGGCAGTCAATCAAAACCCAGAACACGGCCAATATTAGTGTATGACATAAATTAGTGTGACGTGCATCTCCACTGGACATGTTTTAATACTAGTAACTCTTACTGTTAATGTAGTAACTATTAATATTAATAATACTACGTAGCACAAATTTAGAACAAAAAATCAATTGATGGATTTACGACAAAAGTCCATTTTTGGCGAAAGGACAATATATACATATTATATATTTTAAAAAGCTGATTCTTGGTAGATTGACAACCAACCAAACATACCTGCACCACTTTAATGTAGCGGGCAGATGTCACGTTGGGAAATGCAGTCGCATCGACTGTGTTAGCGCTGGGCGCGGTGTATCGACCAGACCGATCGCGTAACTTCCACGTCTAAGAAACGGATAGATTTTACACGGTATTGCAAGAAAAATGAAGTAGTTTGTGAAGGGGGAGTAGTACTTCAGTGGGCGGAAACATAAGCCATTCCTTCTTGCCACAAATGTTGATTGACCAGCTGTACGACAAAAGCACGTCGTGGTGTAGTGGCGTCGTCGAGTTGGCTGGGCCTAATATTGAAGCTGTCAATGAAATGGGCTTCTGTTATGATGCCACGTCATCAAAAATGCACAACGCACCAAGGTACACAAACCGGTAGTCGTCGTGGATGTCTGCTTGCTGGTCCCACCACCTGACTCGATCATAAGCACATGCTCGTTGTGGATAGAACTAGTACCAGTTGAGCCAATCGTCTTGAAAATACTCGGGCGTGCTACATGTCGACAGAAGCGGTGGTGACGACGACGAGGTTCGTGTGATATTGAGATATATATGCAGTGCTACGACCACCTACTTACGTGTACACAGGGCCATGCGGAAAATCCCGCGTGAAATGCCAGTCCTTCATGTATTTTTGCGCAGCTTGTGCCTCGCCAGACTCCAACAGCGTCAAGTACATGGCTTCAGAAAACCCTACATCAGGTTTTTGTTCCCAACACACGATGAAAGACTTCCACCTAGTGGCATCGTGCAGCGATCTTCTTCGCCATATGCGTCCAACCTGCCGTAGCCCACGACCTACACGTACCAGCCACATGAAACAAGCAACTACATGCCTGAGGGATACTGTACTGGGACGGTGGCGTGGCCAAACGTTGCCCGCAAGTACGCATGGTTGACGTCGTTGTGTTCGCTTCGTCGCCACGCGTGGTAGATGGGCCAGTCCAACCCGATGTTTCGGATCAGCACTGGGCGGTTGGGGGCCATATACAGCTCGCAAAACGCTTCGTAAGACAAGGCCGCGGCGTCGATACGGGGCACTTCCTCATGGTCGTCGTCGCTCATTATTGTCTCTGGCTGTGCCGATTGGTTCAGCTCTATCCAATGGTAGACGAGTTTTATTTCAGCCAATGAAATCTTCAAGTGAGCTACATAATGTTGCGAAGGAATCCGGATAACGTGAGAATATAACATCCATACATTGAAGTTAACGTTTTTCCATAAACAACTCTGAAGTGTCGTTGTTCTTGACAGACAACAGCACAGTACCCCATGCCACGTTCCTCACCACGGAGATTTTAGTGAAATGCAAAGCTCCCGAACTATAAACCAATAACGTTACAGTCCCCCGGACACATGGGCAGTTACGGTAATATCGCTACAGAATTGCCTGTGATGGTTGAGAGCTGACATTTTTGACTAGCGCTGAATTCGGGGGGAAAATGCAAAGGTTCCACCGGGGTTCGAACCCGGAATACAGGATTATAAGGCCTAGGTGCTAACCATTACACTATGGAACCAATGGACATTGACATATGGAATTGAAAGCAATTGAAAATATGAGACCAGTCAGACCTCGCCACATCGCAGGCAGGAAACTTGTGAACCTGTTGTTGCTCTACGTTCTACGTGGATATCGTGAGAGTCTAGAACATCGGACTAACTATTCGCCTTCCTATGCTACAATAAAGTAACAGCTCACTTGTGTGGTGAAAGCGCAAAATATAGCGCTACAGTGTGAATATGGAATCATAGCATCAACAGTTTGGTTGACAGATTTGGACTAGCCGTTGGCTGCATCGGGAAAACGAAGGTTCTACCGGGATTCGAACCCGGAATACTGGATTAGGAGTCCTGGGTGCTAACTATTACACTATAGAACCGATGGGCATTGACATCTTGAATAGAAAGAAGGTGGAAACAAGCGTACATAGGTCGCTAAGTCTTCTCTACGCACGTGTCTGCAATCATATAGTAGTATACCCCTACTTCTGCCACAAATACAAATATACTACTGGTAGTTCGTGGTAACGTTAACGGTATTCTCACGAACTCGGGTTCTCGCAGTTGGCTGAATTTGTCGCATTGAGAATAGCCAATCAAACTGCATGAACAATATCGACTAACGTTAAGCATAAGTTTGGTCCAATGATCATTGCAGGGAGCGGTACAAGTAGGCATGATTAAGCTTAGTTGAAAGTCGGTTGTCTATTACTCCAGTATATATTAGTAATATACTGTGTTCTATATTGGAGATTCGGTACGAATTTCCGGACTCCGTTCAATTGAATCTCGTCGACCGAACCGAGTACCAATCTCTCCCATTGGTCAGTCCGAAATTACTTATCGCTGATTCGCTACAATCCATTTCGATTTTCTACCGGAAAGGGCGAAGTGGATATTAGCCAATCAGATGTCTCGGCTCGGTTTACAGTTAAGGAGCCATGAAGAAATTGGACATTTGAAGGTACCAGTAATCGACAATACTTTTGCTCCCAATTTCGAAGGGAATTCCTAGCCATCACTAGGTCCCTCAATGAAGTACACTACATACCGGTAGGTGGGGAAGAACGCGAATATGGGAAGCACGTGAATATTATTGTACTTAAGTAGTTCAGAATATTGTAGCCTAGAGTGTAGCTCAAGAATTCGAGACGAGTTTACATTCGGATGTTTATTCGGATGTTTATTCGGTGGTTAATCGGTTGATGGATTATGACTAGCCGTTGGCTACCCAGGGAAAACAAAGGTTCCACCGGGGTTCGAACCCGGAATACTGGATTAGAAGTCCTGTGTGCTAACCATTACACTATAGAACCGACTGATGAGCATTCTGCAATGCGTACTACGGCCGAGTGAACTATGGGAGCAAGATTGAGGGGCATGCATACCATGGAGTTAAAACCAGTATAATGCCTGCACATATGAATTACTACGTAGTAAATGGAGCTGAAGACCACAATATCCACCCTTGCGAAACCCCGAAACACCGATGTCAACAACGCACAACATTTTAAAGTGCCAGCCACTGACTTCGTAGTATTGATATATGGTAGCCAGAAGCTCGTCGCAGGCCACGGGTAGGCAGTGCTAAAGGACGCAATGAGTTGATGACGAAGTTGAATGTCCGAGCCACGACTTCCGCTTGTTGATTTCAGCTGAGTCACAGGCTTGCTACTGCTTGCAAGGCTAAGACGTGGCAGTGATAATATCCAATCCATTCAGTCTTGTCGGCTTGGGCAATTGAACTGGATCGTCCACTCGTTGTGGGGCTGGACACTCCCCGAGCAGGATCTGCGGTTCCCGATCAAAGTGCCACTTTATTCCATCAAGGATAGGGTTCGATACATTATTGCATACAGTAGTAAGTTGACTTTACAAGCAATGCAATCGCAATTTCCGTTTGGACCTCACCACCTCCTCGATATCGTCAACAAGCGCCAGCGAAAGGTGAGATGAGGATATAGGAACCCCTAATATGAATGAGGCACCAAGAGGTCAGATTGAGCTGTAAACTACAGGCATGTCTTGGTTTTGATCTCTCGAATCAATGATAACCGCATTGACCGTACCATAGTGGCAGTTTACACTTTGTCCAACCACATTGATTGGAACAATAACCACATTGATCCGATATGATTCACTTTGGAAATGGTAAAATTGGTATTTTTACCTTAATCATTGGGATAAGCGGCACTTTGATCGGGAAAATGTGTAGTTATCCTCACGTGACATGCAGTCGTCACGGCGACATCGAACGGCACAAGGATCGGCTAACGTTAACGTAAACACAACGCTTTTCTCATACGAATACATATTGAAAAGTTAGTCCTTGATTCTTCATATTACTATACGTATAGCAGCAGCTCGTAACTCCGTATCCAAGTCTGTGATTTCAATAAAGTCCAATAATATATTAAAATGCACTAAAATATCTTCATTAACAGATTATTATACGCTCTCCGTCCACGTTAATTGCCCAAGTTTGAGTAGGGGGGACATGACTGATCATTATGTATGGAATTAAAATACAAACATGAATGTCGCCTGCTCAACGTCCACAAAAAGATAACACCTGGGGCTTTATCCTGGTGTACTCCGAGTGGGCAACATCTAAGCATAACAGGTCTTATTTGAAATACTAGTATAGTAATTAATTGTATTAAAGCCATCATTCCCAAGTGACAAGCATTCAGCATAAGCTTAGTGTTACATTGAACAATGGAGTGGAAAGTTGTGCCCTGGAGAATGAAGATTCGAGGTAATTCCTTATGAAACCTCATTGAATAGCTCCGAGAGCCATGCGGTAAGAATGCCAAAAGTGTTTGATCAATGCTAATAACGTTACCTGGAAACCAAATCATGTTTTCGTACTCGAAGTGACCATGTCCGAGTCCAAGTAATTATAGGTTTACATCATTATTTCAATCGGGCAATTAACGTGGGACGGACGGAGTATGTACTTCGAAGTATGCTTGATAGGTTTTCGTCACAGGCTACGCTACCACTTTTTCAGCGCGGCAACCACGCGCCCCAGTCGCCGTCGGTCCATGGCAGCCAGTCGAAAGCGATACCACTGCACTTTGAGCGCAGGTTGCCCGATGCCGAGGTCGAATTTGGTCGGTTCCATCACGTTTTGCTCCATGGCTGTCACATGCGACAAGGGAATATGTCGGCGGATGGTTTCCTCCACTTCGTCCACAACAAACACGTGGGTGGGGGTCACGACCAGGAGCACTTTGCACAGCCCCAACCTCCCTGGATCACGGGGCAAGAGCCAAGACAGCTCCAACGGGTTTAAAAGTACGGCTTTGGTGGGTTGCTCTGGCACGGTGTTAATGTCATCCCAATACAACGCGGGCGCGTACTGAATGTCACCGGCAACATTCCACTCGGACAAGATCTTCCATCGCACATGGAGCGCTTCATTGCGGGTCAGGGCAACTTGCAACGGAATGGGCTGGACAGGACCGAATCCCATTTCCACCAGCAGACCTTGCGATGTCATCGATACTAGCGACGCCACGCCACTCATGGGCTGCGCGACGATGCCAACTAGGCCCTTGGTCACCCCCACAAGCCCCCCTCTCAACCCTAGACACAACCCCATTCAACAAACAAACACAAGCGGGCTGTATAAACACTTTGTGCGAGAGATATAGACCGTACCCGTGTCTTGGCCCATCGCTTGGTTGTCTCGAAGGAGCGTCAGTGGTGTGGTGACTACCCCCGTAGCCCCCCCCACGACGGCACTGCCAAGGGACACCAATCCCCCCGACAACCCTGACGCAAATGTATTCGGCATGATCTGTGATCGAGGCTGATGGGCCAATGCCAGGTGGTTCATCGAGTTGGAGAAGGCCATCGCAATACCAGACACGGATGTGAGTGCGGCGACCTATGCATCCAATGTGTTTCACGTTAGGATCAATATATATATATATATGTGTGTGTAGCCCCCTCCTAGCAAAGACATGAATATATATATATACCGAGGCATGGGTGAGGAATGACGCAGTGCCGCGGACGATGCCACGTGTCATGCTGTACGGAGTGTATCCGTGCTCGGCGACTGCCATCAATGGCATGCGAACTAGGTCTTGTACCCCCGTGCTCACATCGCGAACGAATCCCCTACATAAGAACAACACCCCCCCCTTACTGTTTAAAAGTTTATAGCATGGGGACAAAGGCTATATAGAAGTCGATATTACGCTGGGTTGCCAAACACGTTGAGCGACATGAGCACCATCGGACTATGCACGAGCGCGTCGGCCACGTAGTTGGCTGCAATGTCTTTGATTAATTGGTCGGGGTCGCAAAATACATTGGTGAGGGTCACCGCCGACAACGTCAGGGGGGTTCGATCAAGGCCGTAGATGGATCGCGCTGTGATCGTCATCTCGATCGGTTGGATGGACAAGTGCTCAATAAAGACCTTGGGGCACACTGGTTGGTGCCAGGGCTCTGGGGTACCATCATCATAACCTCCAGCAGCAGTATCAGGTACAGTAGGCGACGATGGCGGCTGCAGGGGTACCACCCACAACTTGACTTTAGCCACGAGCGAATCTTCCATCTACCAGACATGTCAGCGACGATGACAAAAAGTGTATACACATGACAGTTGGTTTGTATGTGTAGATGGTGTATCGGCAAACGATTACATGTCTGGTTGGGGCAATTTTTACTATATACAGTACATATTGTTCATTCTCTAACATGGAGAATAATGCATCGACGACACAACCAAATGGTACAGAAGAATCGAGCCAATCAGTGTGTACGAAATGACCATCAACATCTAATTAGTGTATAATTTACTTAGTGTCTGGATTGGCATCTCCACAGGACGATTCGAAATAACAGTAATACTATACAAAGCATATATCGATCGATTTGACCAATCATCAGTACAACCGTCCAAATGGGGGCATATTTGGACAATACCTGAATCAGCACAGGCGCGACGGCAACGTTAATAGCGTGATAGTACGGCACAGCTCGGGAATGTGCATGTGGGTGGGCTACGATCACTCGAAGCAACAGGCTTTCTGAGGATGGGCTGATGTCTTTGGCCAGCAAGTCCGCGTCTGTCAACATACGCAGGGCGGGCGAGGACGATGGGGGGCAAGTCGCAAGAATGACGGGGAAGTTGCAGTCGTCAAACAAATGTAACAGCTCCAACGACCCGAGGCGCACCACACTCGTGCAAAAAGAGTGGAGATGCTCCAAGTAGCCCAGATCGTGGCGCAACTTGGCGGCTTCGGGCACCGCGTCCGACGCCGACGCCCACGTGACATGGCATTGCTTAGCCGACAACCGAAACAGTTCTTGATACATCGACTGGACCACGGCTTGTTCGTCGAATAAACTCAGGGCGATTTCGTCCACGGTTATATCCACACGAGTGCGATGTAGTTGGTCGGTTCGATGCCGATTTTTACTTGGTTGGTCACGACATTGCAATAACAACGTCGAGTGTCGTGGGGTGTGGTTTGTGTACGGCCCTTCGACACACTCGAGTCGAACGATCCAAGTGCCTGCGCGCATGTACGCAGTGACCAATAGCACCACCGCCGCCTTGTCAGTCCATTTGGCAAATTGGATGCCTTCCACGACCCACAGCTCGTTGGACCATCCAACGGCGGCGTCTGCTGTCTCGTTGTTATTGTCAGCTGGGAGGCACAGTCGAAAGCGACGACGGGATGGCGGTAGGTCTTTGTCAGTCGCGTCAAATACACTGGGGGTGGTAGTGATCGGTGGGGGGGGTCGCCTTGTGCTGATATGATCCTCCCCACCACCACCTTCTTCTACTTCGTCCTCGCCCTTGTCGTCGTCACAATATTGCGTTTGTTGGATATCCCAGTCGTATTCGACGATGCCTTGGGCAGGTACCATCACCATCCCCCCTGGTGTGCTGCGTGTAGTTACCCCAAACACGTGGTTCACATGGTTGTGAAATGCCACAGGCGGCTGGGGGTCGTGCGAGATGCTCACGCACGTGGTGAGCCCGTCCTTTGTCGTCTTGTGCACCGTGGCCAGCAGATGGCGATGCTGTCGATGTGGAAGGATCAGTCGATGGCGGGAAGGCATGGCGGCGGTCGCATGCATTGGAATCGGACGCGACCATCCAAACTCGTTGGCAGCGTTCGCGACCGAGAGTCTCACCCAGCAAGATGGACCGAGTTGAGGGACGGAACTGCTGTCGAAGCTGCCGAGCCGGTGTCGAATCCACGCCAAGCCACTGGTACTCCCTCGTCTCTTACTACTCACATGTTTACTAGCGGGGTCTTGCAATGTTGTGCACTTGGCCTCGTCGGCCAGCTCCCACACCCACCACGTAGCCAGGGGTGGCAACGCCTACAAGTCGTACCAGTCGCCGATAGAGGTGAGTACTAGAACGTAAAACGGGCTGAAACACGTAGTAGTCGTTACAATGCGAGGAATAGTGCCGGCGGCGGAGATGTCCATGTCTACAGTCGTGGAGACGGGGCTGACGCAGAGTGGCCAGTCCTACAGAGTTTTGTGAGGATTCATTTCACGACTACCATCGTTTCGTCGTCGTACCGATGTGTTGCACAAGACTATGGTTGGGGCGATCGTGATGATGTGCTGGGTGTGAACTGCAGCATTTGTGTGACACGTTGTCGTTGCTCGCACTTGAAATCGTTGTTGCTGTGGGAATGTATCCAAGCATGACGTGGCAAACGTCCACGCCAGCGCAGTGTGGGGGGCGTCAGGGGCGTGCCACGTCACAGGTGTTGCCGACCACACCAGGGTATCGTGCGGAGTCACGCCAACATCAAACGACAGCCAGCCTGTATCTCGTGCTTCATATCTTGGAATGTGTTGCATGTCCGGGTTATCGTCGTCGTCGGTGGGGTGGCGACGCAGCACAATCGGAACGGGTAAGTGGTTTCGAACGCGAAATCGTGGGTACAAGGCAATGCAACGCACGGGATTCCCGCTGGAATGTCGAGTGATCGTAGCAAACCCGAGGTTGGGGACGTCGATTTGAGTCGCCTCTGACGGATACATCGGCATATCTTTGTCGTCAGATACAAATCGAGGCATGTCGAAATGGACCAAGGTGCAAGTGTGGGTAGACTGCATACAACTGTCGTTGGAGTGTGGACTTGGGGACGTGGACACTACGACAGTATGTTGATGCAGAGGATTGTACTGGTTGAGTGCCCAGCCACTTGCCGCATCCAACACCTAAAAACAACAACAACCGACCACCATGATGGAGGTTGACTAGGCACACATGGAAGATATATATATATATATATATATTGTCGATTTGATACAAATTTGGGTGCAATCGAATCGCGCAAACCGATCCATAATCGATCTGATTGGTTGTTGAATTTCATTGAGACGGTTTTGATTGGCTAATAATTTTTGAGCTCGTCTGAAATAGCCAATCAAATCGATTTAAATTCCAACGAGAAACCACGCCACAACACGAAATTTCACTCGAAAGCACAATATATATATGGATGTACCTTTGACACGACAGGAATAGAGGGCGATTTGTCGATAATGTCAACCACCACTGGTATCGACAAGGCATTGTACACGTGTAATATTGGCCACACATTGACTTGTACCCAAGTATATCGCGGTGTCACACGGTGTACGTCACTTCGCTGCAGCTACAAAACCCAACACGGTAAACTCATCACACTTGGATACCGATATTTATTATGTACGTACCACTGGCGACACTGCGCGCGTCACCACTACCCATGCATGCCACTGCGACTTGAGAGTGTGAATCGAGATACACGTAGCCGTGGAATTTGATTGGCTTGTCGTCGTCGCAGATTCCAACCGTTCCACAGAAGGCTCGAGGTTCACAGGGGTACTCCACCCCCCACCACTGCTTTTGTCCTCGTGGCTGGACGCACAAGATGGCAACTCTAGCCCGAGACTGAGCATGGCGTTGCTTTGAGCCATAATCGACACGGCTGTACATGAACAGACGTCGTTTCGCGAACATGCCGTGCACGGCATCGCAGCATTCACGATAGTGTTTGCGACAGAGTTGGACGAGACGCTCCAGCGGCAGCGCAGCGACCGCGTAGTGTAATTGTGCAGGACAATGGACCCCCTTAGCGTAACCTTGGTCTGGATTCCGTCGGCTACGATGTCCACCCAGAACGATCCGTGCCTTGGACACTCCCGGTACAACACACCCGGTTGATTCAACGCGCACCCCGTGGACCATGTATGAGGCGGCTGTGACAGGGCAAATTGCAGTTGCAACGGCGCCGAAATCGACTGCCAGCTGTACACGACCGATGTGTGGGCGCTAACTTGTCGATACTCGGTCGTGAGTAGCTGGCGAAAGTACACGACATTGCCCGTGCCATTGGCGAGCACAATGCGCATATCTGTCAAATCTTGTTTGGGGGTGTGGCCCAGCAACGTCGGCCACTCGAGCAGACACTTGACGGCATACGGAGTCAGTTGAAGGTGCACGGGGCTCGCGCGGACGTTGAGTCTGGTGAGGAATAAGATTTGGGGTGGATTGCGATCGGCAGAGCCGAGTGGACAAAGAAGGTGCCGCCGTTTGTCCTCCGGAGAAGCAGCAGGTCGGTAGCTGGACGACCCGCCAATCGCCACTTGTACGGGGGGAAGCACTGGAACTGACGACAACGTGACCATGTTTTGGAGGTCGCCACTCACAGTCCCCGTGCCACGAAACGACGAAGAAGACGACGAAGAGGATGCGCATTGCATGTGCAGTACCACGTCGGCAACTTTAACCCGTGCGACATCGTGCAGCTCCCCTTGACCACGTCGCAGGGTCATTTGAACATGGGGAATCACGCACGACAGGGACAATCCAGTCCAGTCTTGTGGCCCCGAGACCGAGCTGATGCGAAGCGAGGTCATTAGCGACTGTCCAATCGTCCGGGACAGTTGCTCCTACAAGTAACAAAAATGTTGATACACGTGCTGTACATAAGGAGTAGATCGTTGTGAACTTACAAGGTCGACAGCGGCGGACGACGAAGTGCTTGAGCAACTGGATGGAAGTCGCCACAGCAGTTGCCATCGTTGAGCACTTTCGACGCGATGTGGGATGTATTCTCGGGGGGTAACAGTCGACTGAAGGCACCGTTCCAACGCAATGTCTTCGTCTGTGGGGGTGCTTGGCTCTACCCAGCTCAACAAGGCCGATGCAAACGACGAGGGGTAGCCATCACCATCCTCATCGTCGTAATCGTCTGCACTTGCTTTGTGTTGTTGGGGCTCCCACGGCACATAAAATGTACCCACAGACACGAACGCGTTGTCTGCCATCGACCACCACCGCAAATCGCACCAGACGTCGCACAGCCTCGTCACGTGGTCGGACAGATCCAGTCGTGGCCACTCGAGTGTATTCACGATTTGCTTGGACTTGAGAGGCAGCGGCATCGCCACCACACAGGTCACTCGCCGGGGAAGATGATATGTCCATTGCAAGCTCCCCACCAGTCGATTCGAATGCAAGTCCACCGCATTCATCATATCGTGTGTCCACGGAGCATTCATGTGCTTCAATAGGTCGTCGACGGACGATACTTGGTTTTGCGGGTTCAGAAATCGCATGATGGTGCTGGTGTCAAATTGGTTGAGTGGACTACGTGTTGGACGGCAGACCAACAACTCACCTGGCAGCGGATGCACGCGCGACGAGTCTGTGCTCGTGTGTACCAGCTCCGCAAAGTCGTCGAGGGTTGGCAATGACTCCAAGTGTAGACGGTGCATCGGATCTGGTCGGGCATACGGAGTGCAAGGGTTGGTTTCATCCATCTCGTCGGATAACGACGACGACACAAGCTCCGACACTAGAGCGTGCAGTCGCATCCACGTTTGAAAACATATCGCCGCGTCCATCGGAGTTGTCTCTAGCTGCACGTCCGTCATATAATACCCTCCACAATAGAGTCTGCGACTGTTTCTGCGTTCAAGCCCTTGAGTGGACTCGACGACTTGCTTGACACTAGCCGACATTCGCACTTGTACGTCCTGCAAGAGCACACTGGCTGGGTCGGGGGACTGAATCTGAGCCTCAAACACTGTCCAAGACGACGAACTAGGCGTTGGGCTACCAAAGGGCTTGGTGGCAGTTGGGAATCTCACGGTATGCAGCACCGCCACTCGAATCCCTTGGATTGTTCCCATGGTTTCGACGACATCGAGTGGCATGTACTGGTGCAAACTCGATCGCGGCTGCTGGCAGGTCACTAGTTGCTCGACTTGGGTCGGGTTGTAGCCGACGTGTAGACTGGCAAACGTGGGGCCACACGTTACCATGATCGAGGCTTTGTCGTCGTTCTCGTGGCTTGAAGACATGGTCACGACACTGGGCGCCCACAAAAGTTTGAGTTTGCACTGGCGGATGGGCCTTACCCCTGCGACGGACACGGTCGTATGCAGCGGTTTGAGGACTCCATCTGCTGCTGCCGACGATTCGTTCGAGTGTGTTTGTGGAGCGGGCGTTGCCCCCACAATAAATGGGCGGATAGCGTGCAGGAACGGCACCGACACATGACATTGCACGCCCTGGAGTTCCACTAGCCCCGTCCACAACCACCCATGGGTAGACTCGAACGACCACGACGCGGCCAGTACGGTATCGGGGTACCTCTCGACTGCGACTTGCCATTCACTCGGATCGGCAAACGGGCCAAAGATCAACGCTTCGATGGCATCACCAGACTGGAACCCCACCACGACATTCTTGACGCTAACTGACCCTTGCCGTGACGTGGTACTGTGTGCAGCCGACATGCAACCCACTCGAACGTGGACGATCGAGCTACGCAAAGTACGTTGACATGCATCCGGTGGCGTGCCAACGTGGAGTTCGAGTCCATCGACGGCTACGCGCCACCCAAACAAACACAACGAGTCTAGGATGTCTTCTGCTTCTTCATGCTCCTCCTCTGGCCTGACGATTTGTTGATATTGTGATGCCCGCGGCCCCCTTGTTCGATTCTGTCGGCGAACGATGCTGGACTGACGCACAGCCGCTACGTACGCACCTGCCAGACCTGCCAACGCCATGGATTGCGCGTATCGAGGTAAATCCACAACCACTTTCGTCACGTGCAAGGATACGTGGGGACTAGACGCCGCTACTTCGACAGACACAAAAATCGGGTGGACGAGGTACGTCACACTGGCGATCCTCAACGCTTGGCGACGACCAACGCGGGCCATACACACTTCAAACGGCCCCGTGCCTTGGTCATCGGGACGACATTGCACCGTGGCCACATACACGTTGGTCAGCCGGGTGTGCAATTTGTGGGGGGTTAGGTCGGCAGTGGGTTGTGGAGCTATCGTCGGGCGGCGTCGTTTCTGCGTCCACGGCGTAAACGGCGGCGAGCTGAGCCCTTCCATGGACAGAGGAGGAAGCCCAGAGTCCACGTGTATATGGTCAATGCAAAGCATGGTGTGCGTTGGCAGAAACACACGGAGCGTCTCCACTTGGAACGTGATATTGGGCACGCCTTGGTACTTGCTTGGTGTTGTCGCTGTTTTTGGACTTGAACGGAAACTACATTGGCTTGAGATTGTGTCGGCAACGTCCACGATACTTTGCACCGACGGCAATGTCACAACGATATCCATGGCTTCCATGTGACCTGTCACATGTAACGTTGTCGCAGCGGCACGGGGACTACTACTACTTTCAATACCCGTGTAAGAATTCCGCACAAAGAGCGCGAGAAACACAGAGTCGCCTTCGTCGTCTCTCGGCATCGCAAACGACTGTGCAGTGCAGAGAAGTGGTTGTGTGGCGCGCCGACGGGGTCTAGGCATCGTCGCAGGGGCGGTGATGCACTGCCGAGCAAGATGGGTTGCATATTGCCATCGAAGCACCGGGTCCGTGTCTATCATTTCGGGCGCCTGAATGTCAGTGACCCCCGCGGCGACTGCAAATGAGTGGATGTCACGAGGTTCCAAGCACAGCAACACGCCAAGCAACGACGACGACGGCATCGCATGCAGTAGCCAACAAGTATGCGATAAGGTGCGGTCTTCCAGCATGGACATGTCGAGCAAAAGCAGTTGCGAGTCGACAAATGTAGTGTGGGACGGCGCCACGGGATGCAGAGGGGGGTAGTTGCCCGTACGAAGCGCCGTTGACAGATTCCGCGCTATAAAATGAATCCGATTGGATGGACAGAGCAGTTGAACGTCCACATGTTGCACTTGGACACCTGCCTTGATACACCAAGCCACGGTTGAGGAGGACGACGGCGAACCAACAGATTCGGAGGCGGTGGGAGGATGGGAGGAGTCAACTCGGGCTCGAGATGACAGAGGTACTGGCGTGGATGCTAGCAGCACCACCTAATACCGTTCGTCGTTACGCGTTACGAGCACGATACACAAGGGTTCATTACGTACATCCAACGGAGACATAAAACATGCGACGGTGTCGAGTGCAATGGCCACGTCGACGTCGATCGAGTCAAACTCGGAAGATTCATCCTGGTGAAGACATAAGACTGGGGGGTGCTTGGTGTGCTCAAGGTCCAACGTGGCAGCAATTCCATCGCTCCACAGCACTCGCCGGTCTTGGCACTGCACGCCCCATTCAGACACTGCCATAGCCATGGCCCACGAACCAACCACCGCGCCCGCTTGGTTGCGTCTACTAAATTTACAACAATAAAGCAATAAAACCTCAGTCTTATACTAGATAGATAGATAGAGCGATACCTAGGAGATGGCGACGACGACGAGTTCACCGTGTTTAACGTCACTTGTGGCGTCGTCAATGACACATAGCGAGTGAGCTTCCATGTTGACCCATCGCACCGCACGTTTAGCTTGCACGTCCAGCCTTGCACGCTAGGACGCCACGTATGGCGACTGGAGGTCGTAGCTGGAGCCACGTCATTGTGGCGAGGCATGGGCAGAACAGGAGAAGGTCGTGAGGGGGATGGGGGTGTTGGTAACTTAGTCATCATGGCCTGTGAGGACGGTGGCACCACAGCTAGAAATGCCACAACATGTCGCCAGTCCACTTCAAAGCCAGCCACGTGAACGTCGCCAGTCCAGTCCACTTGGAGTCCTTCTTCCTCGTTATCATCACCTCGGGCCCCCATGATATCTTGCGTTGATATGAGATGGCCACCCAGCCCAGCCATGTCCAACACATGTCGAAATAGACGCAATAACCGCTGCTGCGTGCGGCGCCCAGTACCAGTCGACGGAAACACCCAAGCCGAGCCTTGTACTAGAATCCACGAGTTCCGAGGGGATGGTGATGCAAGTCGTTGCTCAGCTTGGCCACTCATATTGTGGGCGAAAACCCGTCCACCGCGATGACACGTGGCTGACATCACCGTCACATCCATCGTCGTTTCAATGCCAGTGGGGGCGGCGTCCTCATGGTACGGATTCGCCTCTGCGATCCGCGCGTGACCAGATAATCCACACACGGCGACTTGAAACATGTCATATGACGGCTTGGCGGCCGCCAGCCAATCAGTCGACCACTGCTGCAAACCAAGACGACATTGCAACACCCCCACCGTTTGAACCATCGGTAGCACCTTTGTCAGGATATCCACGCCAACTTGGTGGCTCCATCGACCTGTGACGGCGTGGATAGAAGCGTCGACTTCGAAGACGCAGTTGGATCTGGACCATGGACTGGTTTGTCTGGTCTCTGCTTTGTCGTCGTCCGGCTGCCAACGCCATAACCACGTCGCATCTACTTGTCGCACACGAACAACGGTCGTGTCGTTCACATCGCCACACAAGGTGTCCATGGACACCAACCCTTTCCAACATGTCGGGATGGACGTCGTAGGTATGTCGGTGCTGCTGCTTGGGGGTCGTCGGCTCTGCAGTGTGGATTCGAACCACAGCGAGTCCAGTGCTACCTGGACCAACGGCGTCTTGTCCTGGACGGTGCATTGCAACGTGACGCGGCTGAGATGCAGAAAGAACTGCTGCTGCTGCTGCTGCTTGTAGTGAGTCCAGGCTTCACTTGGATCCTCTGGCATAGTGGCGGCGGCAGCAGTTTTGCTCAAACGGTGGCCGTCTCCGTGTAACTCATCTACACAGCAACCACATACCTTATCAACACTCAAGCCTGTTTGCAGATCCAAAGATTACGGTTCTAATCGTATCGAATGACCACGTACTACTTACTTGCTTTGGGCAACTCGATGCGCTGGACAAAGTCGACGGCTGCAATCAACACTGGAAGAGTCACGATCACCTCAACAACCCCCACTGACACGTCGGCCACCGCCTTTGACATGGGCGGATCCATCAGTGGTGGTTGTGAAATGTCTTCCACCATGTGGATACGAATGGCGCTAGGGGTGGCGCGGCTGCGGCATGTGTGGCCGACCAGCTGGGCCGAATATACCACGAGAGCTGGTACTAGCATGTTGAATAGCATCGCGGCCATGCTGGGGTCGTCCTGGGGTAAGGATGACGTTATCCCCGCCGTGTCTGTTCTACTCTTTCGACGTGTCGACGAGCCTTGCGTCAAGTTGATGGCGTTCTCTAACGTGGTTTCCACCAAGTCTTGAAGCAAGATCGTTGAAGTCTTGTGGCTGGACGGGACTGTATATTGAGCATGCAACCGCCGAGCGATTTCATCGGTCAAGGAGATGGCAGCAGCAGTACATTCGTGGCGGCTCAATAGCTTCGACGCTACTGCTGCTGCTGCTTGGCACAATGTGGGCAATGAATCGGCCCAATACGCTTGAATCGACGACACGCTATGCTCAGTACCTACGTTGCATGTACATTTCATCGGAAATGTGTTGCTGGCCGAGTCTTCTGGGCTGGTCAGGGCATCCCCCGACACGGGGGGGGGTGGGGGGATGTACTGGTAGCAATGTACTTGCGTCGACGGGTCCCATTGCAAGTGTCGAAATCGTTCGAGTTGCGGGTTCCACGTCGTTTGGTTTTGCAAGTCGGGGGCAAACAACGACTGGGTTATGTTGGCATGCGCGATCGAGCGTTGGTTCGAGCTGTGAAACGTCCCCATCCGGATGAATTCAGTCGTCAAAGGGGGGGATGTCGATCGATGCTTGGCGTCCAGTGGAATGGAAAGAGGAGGAGGCTGCTGCGGCTTTGGCTGCATGATGTGGTGGTGGTGGTGCACCCCCATGACGTTTTCAATGTCGACTTCAAGCTCCTTGACGTGGGTTTGATCGGTGGACCACGCTACAAGGGTACCGGTCACGGTGAAGACGGCGACGGGGTCGGCGGCTTTGGACACTTTGGTCTTGGTGTGCAGGGGGGAATACGATGCCACTTGCACCAGCCCCATGTTGGCCACGGGCACATACTCCACTGCATACTCGTGATGTTTGTCGGGCGGATACGGCGAAGCAAATGAAAACGCCGCCTGGTCGGGTGTCGAGATGATGGTGGCGGCAGTGTCGACACCATCGTCGGCATCGGCGGCGGTCGTGTGAGCATGGCATCGCAACGTGAGGGATATGTGCTGGATGGACACGCGAACAGTCAACAGATGTAGGGACAACGATGATGGCAGCAAAGCCGCCGACATGTCGTCTTGGTTGTCCCTGGACGTGGCGGTATAATACTCGTCCCCTTCAAGCGACTGAGGGAATGGGGTTGTGGAGGTGGTAGGCATCGTTGGATTCGACTGATATATGTTGGTTGCTTGAATTCCTTGTAAGAGCTCGGCTTCCAAGTCGTCGGGAGGGGCACCCACAAGCATGTCCATCGCCCACGTCGACCATGAGGACGTTGTCGTTGATGTCGTCGTCGTGGTTGGGGGGCTGATGTTGGTTGGTTCGGATACCAGTGGACGGGCTAAGTTGTGGTGGTCTAAGGACAAGGAGGCGGGCGGCAGCGGCGTCGAGTGCGCGCGATGCAGCGGCGACGGTTTGGCAGGTGGCTTGGAAGGTGACGACGATGACGTTGGTGGTGGCGTCGTCGTCGCGACATGCACAAGCATCTGGACTTGTCGGTCGCTGAGTGACAAGTTTAACTCGTTGATGTACACGTCCATAAGTAGAAACGTGGGTCGGCCATGAAGCCGGAGTCCACTGAATGGATCCGTGAATCGACTGGGCATATACGTTGCCTTGGGCGTCGAGGGGACGACGCCAAACAGAGTCGGCTCCAGGGCGTACTGGACACGCACCCCAAAGCTCGTGCGGCGCAGTACGGGGACCTACACACGAATAATGCTATCTTAGCTCTCATGAACCAACGTAGCAATATCCGGTTGAATGTGTACGGTTGTAGCACGTACTTCGTAACCAATCACTTGGCGATGGATGATGTCCGAGTCGACGTCTACGGACAGCCGATCGCTCGTGTATCTGTCGAGAAAGATCGAGATGTCCTTGGCATCCATGCGCTACAAGCAAGTAACCGGTGATATTTGATTGTGTCCAGATGTACTACATTGTAGTATTGTCGATTTGATACAAATTTGGGGAGGGGGTGCAATCGAATCGCGCAAACCGATACACAATTGATCTGATTGGTTGAATTTCATTGAGACGGTTTTGATTGGTTAATAAATTTGAGCTCGTCTGAAGTAGCCAATCAAATCGATTTAAATTCCAACGAGAAACCACACCACAACACGAAATTTCACTCGAAAGCACAATACATATTTTGTTTATTCTAAACTGGATTGACATGGAGAATGAATCGACACTCAACCAAATACATGTACACAAGAATCATCGGCAGAATGAGGATTTTGCCAATGAAGTTGCAGGAACCCATCACAAACGTCGAATTAGTGTGTGCATGAAATTAGTGTGATTCCAAACATCACCGGACACCGTTTTACATACAAACTTTAGTACAAACAATCGATCGATGGATTTGGCACAAAAGTCAATACCTTGGAAATGGACTTGTCGTCGCCCTTGGGCTCGTCGAAGCCACGCGTCCACTTTTGATTAGCATTGGCAGAATACACATCCAGCAACTAGACACACACGTGAGCCAGGACCATATTAGTACGGGGCACATCGACGATGCACAAAGCTGCAGTAGGATGGCAAGTTCGTTTACATCCACATGAGGTTTTTCTAGACTGGTGAGGCAGTATGCTCAAGTGTAGTCGACACGGAAAGATGGACGTACCCCCAGTGTCACAGACAACACAATGTCTTCTTGTTCGTACTTGAGCACCAGATTGTTGACCTGAAACCCCGACAATACGGCAACGGTTAAACCGGAAATCACATGTTGCTTCCATGACGTACTTGGATGGAGATGTTCGCCAAGATCTTGCTAAGCATGCTTTGCAACCAAGTGGACTTGGGTGGTTCAATTTGGCTTTGTTGGTCGTTGCCGTCCATGGGTGGCCTAATGCCAAGACAGCCGTCAAGAGATGATGCTAATCGATGATGCCATCTGCTGGGTTACGCACTTGGACGTTTGAGTATTGAGCGTGGCACTGCTGCATTCAGACCCGTAACTCTGTCGACGTCGTCGCCGCGACGAGGACGTGGAAGGTTGCTCGTCTTTCGAGGTGAGGATCAACTCTACCGTGTACAGCTTGATCTCGATGGGTTGCGACAGGATCTGTGTCCATGGAATGTGGATGCGCAGCTCCTACACGGCAGTCTTTAGTGAAATATATCGAGGATTGGTGCTATAAGCAATGCTCGTTACTCGAATGAAGCCCCTCGAAAAGTCAAACGATGATGGAATGTCCAGCGCCGTTTGCAGCACATGTCGCTTGATCTCGAGGTCGTTGAGCACGAGATCGCTGCCAAAGAAACCAAAGCCTTCCAGATGGATGTCCTTGAGGTACTTGGACAGGTAGTACTGCAGGGTCTGCGCCAGGTAGCTCTTGAGCGGCGACGACAAGATGTCGAGCATCGCACCACGTTTGTTGTGGTTGTCGCCATATGATCCAAATACGGCCTTCCGATTGGTTGAAAAAACACAAATATGATCGTACTTCACACAGCAATAAGAAATTGGCGTACTTAACAGGTATATTAATACCAGTACTATTAATATTAATAACTACTACTGGTATTAATAGTACATACTGTATATTCGTATACATTCGTGAACTATGATTGTCAAGTCGATGCGAAATTAGAGTGGGGTCATACAAAAGTCAGTACAAAGAATCGATCGATAGATTTGGCGAATCAGCCCATATTTGGTAATAACGTTAGCAGTATACTGTATATATGTATAATAGTACTTCGAAGAAGACATGATCAAATAATATACTAATGTTAGTACTTATTTGATAGTATGTACCTATTGTACCCGCCTGTCTACATGTACTGTGGTCTTTAGGGGTGCGGTATGTGTGTGTGTGCACCTGTACAAAATAGAGGTAGAATTTGCTGCAATTGCTGATATTCTAATCCTTCTAGTCCCTGACATTAATAATCCTACCCGTCAAACAATATGTACAGTCCAAGCAAATAGTACGACGATACTACTATTAATAGTACCGCGGGGCTAATATTGTCATGTTGTCGATTTGGACCCCACCTTCCCCTGTAGGTCGTTGAAAATACGGTGTATTGGCACAGGTATAGTCAGTGGGCGTTTTCACGTGATGGATGAATGACATGCGAAATATTTCGTTAGAGGTCAAGTTACATTGGCGCTACACCGCCGTTGTTGTTGTCAGGAGCATCGTTGGTCTCGTCGCTGTTGGTGCTGGGGGAATGGGTATTGTTGTCGGCGTAAAACTGGTCGTACATGCCAGTAGTGGAAATACCCAGCACGACACAGCCCGCCGAGAGCGCCATCGACGTGACGATGTGGCTGGCGTCCACCACTTTTGTGTGCGAGTTAACACAACGCAATGCTTCGAACTTGACGACTTGCGGCGAGTACCGACTGACCAACCCACACAAGTCCACGGCACACGACCCCCACACAAACACTGTTCCTGAATATATATATATATATATATTGATATCAACACTGGAAAAAATACAGCGTTTTGTCCAAGCAGAAGGATATTATTCATATAGATAGGTGGTACCTGTCACGGACACGGCCGCACAAGTAGTGCCAATGCTCCGAATCATGTAGATTGGATCGGACAACTACGATAGCTCACAAGTTGAATTCGACTCTAGGGGGGGATACGGGGGACTTAACTAGACGTACAGCTTCGGGAAATTCGACTGGGGCGGGTACGGGGGACCATAGTGTGTCGCGCTTGCCTTGGCCTAGCTGGCCGCACCAGTTGTTGCCAAAGGTATACACGTCACCCACATTGCTAAGTGCCATAGTATGGTCGTCGCCAGCAACCACATCCACGACCACTTTTTCCTACAAATTAAGCCTCATCCACAGGCCATTCGAAAGCTAACAATTTACAAACACAACAACACCCCCCCCTTCTCATGTCAAAGGGCTTTATACGATATGCTTCAAGCAAGACCAAGTGGTATATTCGAGCTGGTCATTAAGAAATCGTAGCCATATTCGAGGATACGTGACCATATTGTCAAATCGATTCGAAAGTCGAGCCCTCAGCAGTCTTTAGTGAATGGACTAAAGAATCGCCTTTGTCAATCAAATCGACTTTTAGTGATTCAAACTTCAGCCCAGTCGGGCAAAACAGGTACTAGTTTTACTACTAACTGTAAATTTTGTATATAGTTTGTACAAGCTTAAAATTGACCAAATGAATTCGAACTCTATTTGGTGAAATGAATCCAAAGTCCAAATTTGGGTGAAAAGCTCAATACCCGCAAGAACGCAATGACTGCGGGTTGATACACGTCATCTGTAAGACCGGTGCCCAGTTGTCCGTGGAGGTTGCCCCCCCAACTATACACGAGCCCGTGGCCGTCGGTGCAAATGACATGCCTAGCCCCGCAGGCCACAACGCGAATGGGGTGCTCGAACCCAATCACTTGATGGGGGATCGTCGATGATGCAGGTTGCCCTGTACGTCCCAGTCGTCCAAATGTGCCTACAGCACAAGTTGATTTACGGTAGCTTTTTCTCACAACTTTGCATTGTAACGTATATACCATCGCCCCATGTAAATACAGTCCCTTCTTTGGACAAGGCAACGTAGAACTCTTCGCCTCCACATATGACACTGTGCATGTCTGTAAGTGTTGGCGCAATTGCATGTGGACCCATTTGAACCTGCATAATCGTCGTCGCCATGAGCGGAGTTCAGAAAGGATGCCACGTGGAATTGTAAGGTACACTGTAATTTGGGTAAAGGTGATACCTTTGCGTGTTGCCATCGCGTGCATGCCAGCGTGGAGGGGTCTTGTTCATGGTTGATACTGCTGTTGTTGTTGCTGTGTGGTTCGATTCGTTGGCGGCTCAGCCACATGGAATACTCGTGCATGGCCTACGGCGAATATAAAGTAGTGTGAAGAAATACAGGATCATTTGTCATTACATGATGACCAAATTGATGCACTGACACATAGTACCTTGTGAAACTCCCGAGGGGCAACGCTGTATGCACTTGCATCGATGCGATGCACTTCGTCCAGAGTTGGGGCAATGCAAGGATGCTGACGTCGGATGACAGCTGCCTCAATGTCTTGACAATTGATTGAGTTGGAATGGTCTAATACAAGGGGGCGACAGGGGGGACTTGTGATTTCCGCACAGCCCCATGCATATAATCGTCCCCCCGCGGTGTACATGACGTTTCCAAAGTTGCACGACACTCGCTCCACGCGGAGGCCGCGAAACCTTTAGTCACAATACATCGGTCCACTTTGTACAGTATTCTTCCAGCTTGTTCAGTATGATTGCATGTATTGAAATATGTAGTTGAATGCAGAAATTACTACGAAACAATGTGAGTTGGTTTTAACTTTACATGTGAATGGGTTCGACCCAAAGGGGGTGATCGGCGGCGGTGGGGGGTAGCCCCGCGGCGACTAAAAACGAAGCGGACGTCGTGGTGGGTACCGCAGCGGTAGCCACCCGGGAGGGTTTGGCATGTCGGCCGGGGGATAAGAAAAACGCGGCCAGCAACTTATCGGGGGACAAACCGTGGCAAGACTGCGTTCGATCCAGCGAAGCTTTGCCTAAGAGGCCGGTCGACGACGCAATGACTTGATGGTCTTGATCGGGGGCGATCGCAAGACAAAAGTATCGGCCGCTGAAAAGCCGTAGGTATGGTTTTCTGGCCCACAACATGTTGAAATCATCGTCGGACAATTCAATAAGTCAGACGTACGTGAGAAAGACGCAATGTCTCTCGAGGGTTCGAGTTGAGCCGTTGAATACAACGGCATATACGTGCTAGCGTATTCGTGCCATTGATTGTCCATGGTATTTGCATATAGTTACCTGGTATCCCGTCTTAAACGTTCGGCACGCTTGGACTAACGAGGCCTTCCGTTGGCTCTGTCGTATCGAATTGAGCGCATGGTGATTCCATCAATCATGTGGGGCATACCCAGATCCACTGGTTGTGAAGCTGTTCCTTCGTGGGACGCAACTTTTCCACTCCAATCGCATCGTTGCCAGGTCGTTTCTGGGGTAGTATTGGTGCGTGATGACGGTGGCACTGCTGGATTTGTCTTGCTCGCCCTATCGCGACAGTATTAACTAGAGTACTTTTTTCAATGGAACGTTGTGTTGTACGTATATCCAAGGT
Organism: Aphanomyces astaci; assembly: GCF_000520075.1. Classification (NCBI taxonomy): domain Eukaryota; phylum Oomycota; class Saprolegniomycetes; order Saprolegniales; family Verrucalvaceae; genus Aphanomyces; species Aphanomyces astaci. The sequence continues at coordinate 228,473 of NW_009798286.1, forward strand.
TGGCTTGGACACGTTTTGGTGGATGTCCGTATCCGCAGGCACGACAAGCTCGGCCCCCGCCACGCCCTTGGCGAGGTAAAAGTTGGCAAAATGGACCAAGTGCTTGCGACGTTTCATCGACACGATCACGTGGGCGAGCGGCGCATTCTCCAGGGCTTCCATGTAGGCGTTCCACGCCCCGCCGTACATGCGTTTGGATACGAGTCGAACAAATTGTTTTTTCCCCAACGACGACTTTCTCGCCACCATGTCGTCGATCATGGCTTGAACGTCTGCCGTGGCCGCTCCAGCCGTGTACGGTAAGATCGCAGCCATCTCCTTTGCGGTGACGCACCCGCTGTCCTTGTCCATGAGCTCATCAAACAAGTCACCGACTTCGTCCAGCTGCGCCGCGGTCGCAGTCGTCACTAACTTGCGCGGCGGCATGTTACCCCTTTTTAGTGAAACTATCCAGGTGTGTAACTGCAGAGCAGATTAAGATCGCAACAGTGCGATGCCATTGGCTGTTGGTCACGCCTTTTGACAAACTCTTGGCCCCAAAATATCGAACGTTTTGAAGTGGATTCCATTTTCGTCCAGCTCGCACCCGCATCAAACTCCCATGTCCCTTCATATCCCTGCAAGCGCCAACTTGCCGTTGGCACCACACACGGTGCAGTCTGCACGAGAGATTCTGAGCCATCAATGCAGCATCATGATTGCGCTAAGTGTCCTGTCGCTCTTGTTTATGTACAACGTGTGGTGGATGTCGTTGTTCACAATTGTCGTGGCCAGCGTGGGGTATTACGCCGCGGAAATGATCAAGGAATCGACATCTGCATCGTCTCTAATGTCAGGAGATGCGCTAGGTACTGTACTGTACTTTGGTATTTCTTGTGGCCTTGGATACAACTATCACTCTATCACGTTTGCAGGAAGGTCGTTCCAAGTGGGGTCGCCGAAGCTTCGAAGCAAACGACAGCTCGTCTTGGCTGAATTTGTGCGTAGCCGTCTTGTTGTGCTTGCTCTGCATATCCTGATGAACGACGTGATTAGTTTTACTACGCCAGCATCCTTGTGGCCGCATTCCAATGCGGCGGGGAGGCCATGATGATGGTCAGCATGTCTCTGGACATGTCGTTCAGTCCAACGAACGGATGGGAAGTGGCATGTATGCTGCTTGGCTCTGTCTTTGCAATTGCGCTCGTGTACACGACGGTACTGCACTTTGCACAACCAACGACCCACCAATATATTACACGAGCCAGGCACGAACCGATTGAGTTTGTAGTACCACGCCAACATGGCCTGCCAAGCCTTCCTAGAAGAGCGCCGGCTACATCCATCCCACCAACCATTGCTGCCAACCTCCGACTTGCAACCCCCCACTCCTCGAAACAACGCCACGAACCTCTAACAACTCCATGAACCACATACAGACGACACGATCATACATATGTAATGCTCGTATTGTTTTTTACTGTTAATTTGACAAGTATTCCTATTTTGTTGTTGACGCCCCTAGTATTTTGGTTTCTTGGCCGGGGGCTCCTCGGCGTCGTCGTGCGAAAAGGCACACTGCGACCCCTTGGTGCACTTTCCTTGCAGATACCGCTGACATTGCTCTTTAGGGGCTACGTGGCGGAACTTGCACTTGTTGCCCCGTTTGCACGTTCCTTTTTGAAAGCTCTGGCAGATGGGAACAGATGACGCTTCGTCATGGTCATCGCGGGCCACTTCTGGGTCCCGGGCACGGCGTTGTGGCGGCGGGGCGACCGCTTCCTCGTCGTCGCGCCCACTGGCCGTTTCGCCGCCTTTGTGAACGTACTTGCACATGTCCCCACGCTTGCATTTGCCCTTGAGCAGGAACCGTTGACACACCAAATTTTCGTCGGTGGCGTTCGCGGGTGTGGATGGCTCGTCGACATGTCTTGATTGTGAAGTCGCGGTAGTGGCGCTGGCTGCTTCGTGGCGATACTTGCACTGGTTGCCTCGTTTACACGTGCCCTTTTGAAAGCTCTGACAAATCGGAATCGACGAATCATCCACGGCTGTGCTTGACGGGGTGTTAAAGGACGAAGTGGCTCGAACAACAGGGATCGAGGTCGGTTGATGAGAGGGTACCGCTACTTGGCGGACGGGGGGAGGGAGGGGCTGTTGTCGCACAGCAGCGACCACCACAGGGGCGGGGCGAGAGGCTCGGGAAGTGTCAGAAGAAGCAGATTTGTGTCGGTACTTGCACAGGTCCCCTCGTTTGCACTTGCCTTTCTGAAAGGCCAGACACACCGGCGTGTCGTCATCGTCGTCGTCGCTGCTTTCTTCATCGACGTCGGCAACCACATGACGTCGTCGTTCGTCCGCCACCACTTGCGGTGCAACGACGCCGTTGGCACCCGGGATGTGGCGGTAGTTGCACTGATCACCGCGCTTGCACTTGCCGTTTTGGAATGCCATGCACACGGGCGCATCGTCTGGCACGTTGTTGAGTGCTTTCGTCGAGGTCGTGGGGTAGTTTCCAAGGTCGATCGTGGTCGACGTGACGGGCTCGACGTGGGCGAACTTACACGAGTCGCCGCGGTCACACAATCCATGTTGGAACTTGTGGCAGATCCCCTTTTTCAGCTTCTTCTGCAGCGCTTCCTTGGCCTCGGTTACTTGTGGGGCGTCGCGGGCGCCATAGTCGACCTTGAGCGGCCGCCCCATAACTACGGCGCCGTGCAGCGTTTGCACTGCCTTTTCACACGCGTCGCCTTCGAAGAACTGGACGTAGCCAAACCCTCGGAACTCCTTGGTCGTGATGTCTTCGGCAAATCGAATCGCTTTGATCTCGCCGCACACACCCATGACCTTCTTGAGCAAGTCTTCCGTGATCTCGTACGGCATGTTGCCTACAAACACGGTCGTGCATCCTTCTGGTCGAGGTTCGATGACGCGAAGGACTGGCGCGGCGGCTTTGGTGGGCGCGCCACTGGAGCCTACAACGTGTAGAATGGCATTCGCATTAGCAGTGCTCCATGACGGAAAAGGAACGAGGTAGGAAAAATGTGGCTCGAGATGCTGGGGCAGTGTACCTGTTTTCGGCGTCAGGAAACGCACGTTCAACACGCGCTTATCCCATTTCTAATGCAATGGACGAGGTCAATGCATGACTTTGTGTAGTTGTGGCTTACCGACTGATCCAAGCCACGGACAGCATCCAGCGCGCTCTCATACGTCTGGAACGTGACAAAGCCAAACCCACGTGACTTTCTCGTGTTGTTGTCCAACACAACCTTGGCCTGAAACATTGCGCCAAACGACTCAAACTTGGCCGCGAGGGCCGCATCATCGGCATTCATGGGCAGCCCAGCCACAAGGATCTTGTTCCGGTCTCGCCAGAGAGATTGTTCGTCCAAGTTGGATTCGGCCATCGTGAATTGCGGTGATCCGAGGTGGTGCCGTTGGTGGGATGAGGTTACGATGGGCAACCTTGTAACTTGTTGAACCAGCCAATTCGATTGGCGCTTGGGTCATATCTGTTTATCCGGATTTAGCCGGATCGTTTGCCATCATGTTACTAGTAGTAGGTACTACTAGTACTACTCTGTAGTAGTAGCCCTTACGAACAGTTACAAGCAGTCCATACTAACGGTTACAAGATTTGGCAATGCAGAACTCACTCTCAACGTAGTAGCGGTCGTGTGCAACCTCGCCATGATGCGATATCGAATGTTCCTGAGGATGAAGCTCATGGTCGCTGGAGATGTCGATAGTCTTTGTTGAAGGGGCCATAGTTGAATTTGACCTGAATGAGTGACGCGGAAGACATTTTTGGTGGGTTGGCATGCGCGGCGTTCTGCGGCATTTGCTGTGCTGTGGCCGCCGAAGAAGACAAGAAGGAACGGGAACTCACGGCGCAACTCGATGCCAAAGGCGGCGATCCCGTGGTGCGCAAAGACGGCAGCAGGCAGCAACTGCCTATCCAGGTCAACCCCGTCGCTGTCACCACGTTCGTCAGCCCGCCGGCTCGACGACCAAATAGTCTGTCTGCCAATACCCGCCAAGCTCCACCAAGTCGCCAGCAGAGTAGTGGGCGTACCTTACGCTGAGCTGGGATAGTATACACAACCAGTCGAATATAACAAAAATATTCGCTGTTATGGGCTTCGCTGTTATTATTGGCTACAGTATGGAGGGGGTTCCTTTACTGTACTCTCAAATTATTGCATCTACTAACAGTAAAAATGTTGATGTTGAAGGAAAATGAACTACTAACGTTACTACGTACTAAGTACTAAGTAGTACTCCAAATTATTGCATCTATTAATAAGTAACTTACTAGTAAAAATGTCGATGTTGAAGGAATGAACTGTTAACGTTACTACGGAGTAAACGAGTGAAAATATCCATAACTAGGCTGAAAACAGTTCCGAGCCACTTCACTTGATGTTATCCAGTTGCCTCTCAAACCGCAAACATAGTGGCAGGTGATTGGTTGAAAATATCTGGGTGATTGTTTTCTACCAATCATGGATCGTGGGTCGGAACGACGAGAGTACCGTAGGTATAGTTAGTATATATGCAGTGTACTGTAGTACTACTAGTATACTAATTCCCATACCATAACGACTCGGACAAATATTTGCTTGATATGTGCTTCGGACACAATATGTTCCCCTTAAGTCCAATACAAATGTCAAGTATGTCCGACTGAAATTGTCCGAACGGTGTCCGCAAAGTGATCATATTCACCCATATCAGTGTAGCCGACAGGAGAAGTATTGTACATAGTTAATGGTAGCACAACCATGTCAAATTCAACTTTATAGCTCGATGCAAGCTTAACGATGGCGCCGTAGCCGAGATTGTTCTGGCAACGCAGGGCCGCGATCTACAGGCAATAGTCACGTCACTTTGCATGTAACACGTCCAATTATACCGGATGATGACTGACTCGGAAATTGACTTTGAGGTCCCTCGGCTCCATCTACTCCATCATATTACGATCAATATGACGAAAACCATACATTTGACCAGCTGTGTCTGTATACCAGCTGTGAGTCGTGCAGCTCCCAGGCCGTAAAACTTGGTCAACGACTACTCAACGTTAGCTCGAGTATGGGGAAATCGCATGCGTACCTTGGTCATGAATTGGCGCACCGAGTTGATTTCCATGGCTGCGACGTTGTTGAGCTAGTCGTGGCAGATGTGACGTTTTCAAGTGGTATTGTCAAGTCGATTCGAAATTAGAGTGGGGTGCTCAAATTCGCAGACAATCGATATACGACCAATCAAAACCCAAAGCACTACTCAAGTAGCCAATCAAATCCACGACGAATGCAACATCGTATTCGTGAGTGACTTCAATTAGTGTGAGACAGGACGATTTATTTTTACATACAAAAGTCAAATACAACGAATCGATTGATATATTTGGCGAATCGGCACAAAAGTCAAATTTTGGGTAAAGATAGACAATATATCATGTGTTGGCATATATTCGCTACCTGCACTGCATATGCTGTGCCGCCAGTTTGCACGTCAGCAGCGATCCGCACCAAACCATTTCGGATCTTGTCTTGACGCACTTGCTGAATGTCTTCTAATACCAGTCGAATGGTTTCCACTTGTTGCATATCGTCGGCCGCGCTGTCGATAGAAAGTGAGATGGGAGGTGATGGTTGCCGTCGCGTGCTTACTGTTTGACGAGGAGGGCTGCGATCTCGAGGTAATGGAACGGTAATTCCTCAAACAGTTCGCTCGAGGTTTCTTTGTCTAGTCGGTCTTTTAGGTGCGCAACGGTGAACCAAGACGGTTGGAGGATGCGGCATTTCTGCAGTTGTTTGAGCGACAGCGCCAGCCACAACGGCACTTGGGTCGGTGTCGATGGATGAAACGGACCAAAGTCACCCTACGGAGCGCACATGTAGGTTGACTGCACACGCTAGAAAAGGAACTTACGCTGATTCCGTTCAACCGGCCTCCGTTTTCCTGCAGCTCAAAGTATGGCATGATCGAGATCAGCTCTTGCTCAGCCTACAACACACCACGTCATGATGTCGTCACAACACCTTATCGAGTTCATTCAACGACCTATACATGATACACACCATGAACTCCATCTCGTTGCTTCGGACATGGTTCAGCATGTTTCCTGCCGCGAAAAAGTGGCCGCGGATGTCAAATAATTCGGATAATCCGTGACTTATACGGATGTTATTTCGGATAAATGGATCATTGTACGGATATCGTGACTTCCTCTAGTAATACTAACCGTTACGTCTTGCAATGAACTACAGTACTATTAATATTAATAGTACAGTGTACTGTTAAGCCCGTCACGATCGGTCGTACGATACTTGTTCATGTATCAAAGCACAAAAACAAAATACGCGGGGTAACATTATCTATAGAGTACGAGCCAAGCACGACGAGGAGGACGGCGAGGAGTGGAGGAATAGGTTGCTTGAGGCTTGCAGGACTGAGCATGCTTGCTACTACCTCGTCACGCTTGTTCCTTCTGCAGGCCTTTGCCCGCTGGTTGAGTCTTTGCCTACTCCTCCTGTGACTCCTACTGCCCATCCAAAGAGAGTTAGCTTGCCAGGGTACTATTTAGCACTATTGTACTATTGTGCACAGCTGAGCTGGGATAGATGTACCTGAGTTGGCGGGTTCTGCTCCTGCCAGGCCATCGTGTGACGATCGGCGCTGGGCAACGAGCTTGAAGCTGTCGTCATTTCCCGATTTCGACGAACTTGCTTTGATCACGTTCATGACCGACGACGCATTCGGGAGCAGCGTGGATTCGCTCGTGTCCGTTCGCAAGCTGTCTTTCGAACGCTTTTCCTCCTTGATTGACCCGGTGCCGTAGTTTTCTCGGTTCACGAGCATCTTCATCATTTCCAAGTCGTAATTGGACGGCTCGTCCGTGCCAGTCAAGATGCTGCCGTGGCGGGACACGCGCTTCTTGGCTACGACCGACTCTGGCGGCGGCTTGATGGGGGCGGCGTTCGAGTTGAACGGCATCATGTTCTTGGCGTTGGTGGCAATGGCCAGCGCGGGTTCGTTGGAGCGTTGGGCCAGTGGCGCGAGGACACTGCCCAGTGCGATCGTCGCCCGTCCTTTGGGTCGACTGTCCTTGGATTCGGTTGGCGGCATGGGCTGGATGCCAACCACCGGCGCGGCGCCACTGCCTTCGACCAAGTGCTTGCCACTTCGGCCAGACGTGATGCTGCTCACGGACGACGACGCAGACAACGGTGGACCGCTCGAAGTGGGCAAGTCCAACCCCCCTCCAACTAACGGGCAAGGCGAGCCATGCGGAGGGGGTGCTGTAATTGAGGGCTCCGGCGGGTTCCTCGCGGTAGTCCCCCCAGCCTGCACTGCGTTTCCTTTGACGGGGGAGGTGGGACCAGCATGAATGGGAGCCAACATTGTCGCTGTTGTCGGTTGTATCGCTGTCTTGATAGGTTCCAACTGGGACGATGTTGGTTTGGGTGCTTCTACTTGGGATATAAGAATGCAATGTATACAACGGTATTGGTATGAGGCGAAAAGATGACATTATACACATCTATTTATATATATATACCCTTTGCGACAACAGGAGGGACAGTTGCTGTTTGAACGATTGGCGTGGTCGTGACTACATCAAGCGTTAGCGCTCTCTGCCAGTCCAACATTGTGGTGCAATTGTGAGCACGTACTTTTGACAAGCGGTTCCAGGGTAACCGATGGTTTGGGCGAATCTACAAGGAATCGCATGAGATTTGAGATATTCGACGGTAGGTCAACCTTTGGCATTCGGTCGAATGTCCGCTGTTTGAGGCACGGCCGCGACTGCCTTTCCTCCCTTGGACGAGGAGGGCGGTGTTGAGTCTAGGGAAAGTTTAGCTGCAGATATGTACCTAATGAATGTACATACCTTTCGATGGTACGGGGTCTTGTTTGGGCTGGGTGGGGGACCGCTGCCCCGTTGAGGGCGGCGTCTGCTTGCCTGGAATGTCTTTGGTAGTCGTAGTAGTCGCCGCCGCTTTCGCCGCTTCGTCCAACGCGGTTTGAACGTTGTTTTTTTTGCCTTGGTTGTAGGCAGAATACCGTCGTCGGCGCACGGTGGGCTCGGACGGGCGGTTCACTTTGCTGTTTACAGTAATCCAACCACAGAAACAAAGTATACATTAGCCACACCACGAAGAAGAAGAAGAAAAGAATCAAGGCAGACGAACTTGAGCATCAAGTAGTAGGCGGCACTGAACGCAGTGTGGACGCCTTTTTGAATCGCATCGACGACCAGTTCTCGTTTCAGCCCCATGTCTTCTAGCTTGGCCAACGCCGCATCATTGAGCGACTTGTCTCCGCTTGCAAAGGCGTTCTAACGATGCACAAGAGTACAATGAGCCACAAGTGTCAACACATTATCACATGTTACTACATGTAGTAAACGCATACTCCAATCAAATCCATGACATACGAAGCAGCAAATATGTTTCGGAGGCTTGTCGCTTTAGAACATTGGCATATTAGGAATTTGCCACACTCACTCATCGGCTTTCCCGAATCCGCAGAATGAAAAAATTATATTGTAGCCAATCCGCAACAAACATATTTTCAGATTGACCAATGGGAGCGATTCGTGATCGGGTTGGCAAGTCGTATCAAATCAATATTACCGCAAACTAAACTTGGTTGTCTTACCAGCGGAAGGGGGGTGTCGAGTGTTTTGCACCAAGCGTGGTCTTGAATATCGGCTAGCGACAACCGTTTGTCGGGGTTGGTTTCAAGGATTTTTCGGATCAGATCTTGGACCGACTATGTTCGACAGGAATCAGACGTGATAATGTGGCATGACATATCCCGATGGACAACAGATGATGTACGTACCGGCGAAATGTAATTGGGCGCCTTGTACTGCCCCGACAAGATCTTCTTGTACAACACGCTCGTGTTGTTGTCTTCAAACGGCAAGTACCCACACACCATCGCAAACAAAATCACGCCGAGACTCCAAATGTCAGCTTTTGGACCGATATACTAAAAACAAGTCAATCCCACGTCGGAACAACCGAGAATATTGCACATAACGTTACCAGTTTGCCTTCAATCATTTCTGGCGCGGCATAACACGGCGACCCACACGCCGTTTGCAGCAACCGGTTGCCTTCGTGTGTGTTGCTCAGCCCAAAGTCGACCACCTTGACAAGCAATCCCGACGCTGGCGTGCCTTGGAGCAGCAGGTTTTCCGGTTTCAAGTCCCTAGAAACCATCCAAGATATATGTCATGTATTGGAAATTTATAGTACAAGATATACATATATATATGTGTAGATACCGATGGGTCACGTCGTTCTGATGCAAATAGTCGAGCGCTTCGACAATCTGCAAGAACATGTACACAGCTTCCTTTTCCCGAATGCGATGGTGCTTGACAATGTACTCGAACATTTCGCCGCCGTCAATGTACTCCATGACCAAGTAGATCGCTTCGGACGTGTCAATCACTTGGTACAACTAACAACAAAGGTGATGAGGGTGTCATCTCGTATGGGCAGTATCGTTTGCCAGCACCCATATATTTATATCGACCAGCGCTTGCTCAAGCGAAATGATCGGACAGGTTGATATGATGCGATCCGTACCTGAATAACATTGGTGTGGAAATTGCGCTTGAGGATCTTGATCTCCCTCGCCACGCGCTCGGCGTCTGCGATTTCCAGGATCCGGCACTTTTCCAAGATCTTAACGGCCACCTTTTCCCCTGTCGACAGGTGCATGCCAATCTTGACCTTGCCAAACGTGCCTACAGTTGCATCGTTCAAGGTTGTTAGTTAGTCATGCCGAGTCACTGGAAGCACTGATCCCAAGCGTAGTCTCAACACGGCTACAGTTTCAAAGCCACTTGGGCTAGACTGTGGCAGGCGCTGGCAGCCCTGCTTCTTCGACGTATCATGTGCGTAGGTACCTCGTCCGATGGTTTTGCCCAAGACATAGTCGCCGATCACTTGGCCTTGGCTGTCGATAGCAGCGTCGGGGTCGTACTCGGCCATCCGCGACCGTCACGCCTCTTGGGGACAACACACAACCGACGATGAAGTTATTTTAAGAGGCCACCAATAATCTATACCATTGAGCGGTTTCAATGATTGTATTTTGGGTGTGGGTGGGTGTAGCGTGCCATTCATTCTCGTTGGCAACGCGGCCGCATTGGGGATATCGTGGCATCATGCTGACATTGTCGACACCTCTTCGGAGTGTTTGGCACTTTACGTTACGGACAATATAGACTGGAGCTTTACACGCGTGAGGCTAGCCACTGCAGTCTGTATAGCCATCATTTCCCCCTTGCTGTGCAGATTCAAGACAGTTTTCTGTCGTCAATTACACCCCTTACGATAACATGCTACAACATGGTCGGCTTCACATTTTGTAACGAGCCCCGTACTAGAGGAGTCGGCTTCACGTATATAAGCGTAGCTAACTAACTACATACAACTGGAATCGTCGACACACACACCAGCAGTTTTGATGAACACTTCCACCCCAATGAGTAGATTTCGCTCCGCATTCATGGTCATAGGGCACGACTTGCACGGTGGTCGTTTGGCACTTGATTGCCTTATACTGTACGTGGCAGCCTCAGACGCCGTCAACACCACCCAGCCCTTCATTTGCCAGTGTACCGAATACAATATATACCTGGTGCATATTCACTGATTTTGACCACTGTACGTATCCTACGTGTGTACTTTTCATGCCATCACGCCATGGACCTTGACGTTGGACAGATGTAACAACAACCGTACACTCTACCCGTCAATCCCTTACTCGTACTACAAAGTAACAATCGTGGTTCATCTTGTTAGAGGCCCAAGTACACAAGGGGCAGCCAGTAGTCGTGTCCAAGTAGCTCCGTTCCTTTGGCCAATTTAGCCGCGCCATCCGCTTCGCGCTTTTCCCACTGCTGCAACAAGTGCCCATACCCGACCAAGGTCTTGGCATAGGCGACACAATGGGCACGGTTCAGTGGGGCAGCGGCTTCGTATTTGTCCAGACTGCTCGTGAACAACCCTTCGCTCGACACGGCTTGACCGAGTCGATGGTACCCCACCTACACCACCACCAAGATCGTCACTCACGACCTTATTACGTGGCACGCTGCGCTTACAGCAAGGAGCCCCAACGTCCGCGCCAACTCGAGAGGTTCCGACGGCACAGCTTCGTTGCGTTTCAGAGCCAGGCCAAGGATGTTCATTGCGTCCTCGTTGCGACCTTGGGCGAGGTAGACTTCGCCTACTCAACAACTCCACCATTACAAATTATAGTCACGAAGGGTGGGGCCGTTGCTTTATAGACGGACCCAAGTTGGCCAAGACAGTGGCTTGAAATGACAAATCTGCTGGTGTCGTCGTATTAGCGTCCTCGTCTTGCGTTGAAAAGGCATCCACGAGTTCGTTCCACAGTGTCACAGCTTGGTCAAGGTTCTTGGTTTGACTACTCTCAGGTAGGCCAGCCGTGTCCGCTTTGATAACCAAGTCGCTGGCTGCAGCGAGCGCGGCATAGTTGGCTTTGTACACGGCGTCAGCTACACCAGAGGAGCCAATGATCGTGTCTACAAGGCGTCATATGCAGTCGTGAACTATGGGACATCATCCTGTACTTTGTACCTGCGGCGGTGGCTGGCAATGTCACCGACCCATCCGACACGTACTGCGCCACGGCAGTGTATATTTCTTTCGACGGGGAAGGCAACGAGCTTGCCAGTGCGAGTGCCGCGGCGCCAGCTCCGTGGGCCAGCAGCACCCGAATCGACTGCTCGGTCCCATGCACCGAGTCTCGCTTGAAATGGCGGACCGCCTCGTCGACATGGCCAAGACGAGCATGGACCTTGCCCAACTCCCAAGCCGCTTCGATCGCCAATGCAGGCGAAATGGAGTCGCATACTTGCAGCATTCGCGTTAACGGTGGCACAGCGCGAGCATACTGATGCTTGTGGCAGGCGTCTTCACACTCCTTGAACTCTGGGAACATCTCCAGTTGCTGGAGCACGGCCGAGTTCACCGGTCGCACCAACTTGGAGAAAGATCGGGAAGCAGAAGTAGGCACTGCCATCGCAACCACGCGGCGGCAGGATCCTGCGGAGAACGCCATCGACTTCATATTCTTCAAAACGTTGTGGACAATGTAATTTCGGATACACATTCAATTATCCGGATATCGTCATCTCCTTTGAATTTCAACCAAGCGCCTCATCATGTGGCGAGGTGCTACAACGATGCTTCTGGATGGAAGGACGACTGCTAAGACGGCGTCCAATGTGTCATTGCATGGTTCCCATCTTGGTCAAATCTCCGGTTTCCATGCGTCCGCACCGCGGCAGCGTCTACCTCTTGTGATTGCAGCGGTCGGTGTCGGGCTGGCAATCACGACGCGGTATGTCATTCGCGCACAAGAACGCGTCAAGCAGAAACGCGAGGCGGCGGCCGCTCCCCGGGACCAACCTCTGAGTGTGATGGTGGGCTTGGATCTCGGTTCCATCAACGCACGTGTACGTCGCCATCGCGCCCCCGTATCTCGAGCGCTTCAACATGTCGTAGGCGTGCGGGATCGACCTAGAGACGAAGCCATACAAGACTGTGTTTGAATCCGATCGCATGGCCGCCCAAGTCCGCAGCGGCGAGTTGGTCGTTGGCAACCTTGCCGCGAAGAACATGGTTCCAAACCTGCGGGCGCATCTGCTCACGGACGCGTCGTCGTCCGCTGGCATCCTGGACATAGGCGCCGACGACAGCGTTACCGTTGACACTGTCTTGGAATCCTTGCTTGAATCCCTTCATGGTCGTGTGCGCAGCTCGCTCGAAAAGCATCACAACGTACATTATTCCCTTTCTCCCTCCACCATTTGCATTCACACACCATCTACATTATCGATCGATCGACCGTAGGACATGGACGACTTGTTGCCCTGTGTGTGCGCTGTCCCTTCGCACTACGACGGCCCGCCTCTAGACCGACTGCGGCTCATTCTGCAGCATGCTGGCTACCGCGTGATGGACTTCGTCCCAGAATCCGTCGCCGCAGCGCTGTCTCTCCCCAAGGAAGACGCCGGCACTCCGCCAGTCAAGCACTTGGCAGTGTTTGACATGGGTGGCATTGAAACCACGTGCTCGATCCTCCACTGCGACGCCGACATGACTTCGCCTACGATCCTTAGCACAAGGTTGGTGGTCTACTAGTACTACTACTACCTCTCGGTACTCCTACGTGATTAGTTGGTTTGACACGATCGATATCAATGTATAGTACCACGACAGTTTGCAGTGGCGTCGCCGTTAGCGCAAACATTGTCGAGCACCTCGCAGGAGCCTTTCAAAAGAAACATGGCATTGATTTGCGTGTGGATTCGCTGGCCATGGAACGGCTCACCCAAGCGGCGGACGCGGTACGATTACAATACCTGTTGTGGTCTGTGACGTGGCACGCTGTAGGCCAAGCACGAGCTCAGTAGCGCCGCGTTTAGCCAAGTGCATTTGCCGTTCATCACGGCCGACGCCAGTGGCGCCAAGCATCTCGAACACACGATTACGTCGTCCGCGCTCCATCGACTCATGGAAACGCCCCTGGAACATGCCGCCACGTTGTGTCGAGAAGCGCTGCGACGCGCCAAGCTGGACGCGGTGGATGCCGTCGTGGTGGTCGGTGGCGGGGGCAAGTCGCCCCTCGTGCAGGCCAGCGTGGGCCACGCGCTGGACAATCCTAGACTGCTTGTTATTGAGAATGCAGAAGAAGCAGTAGCGTTGGGGGCTGCTACCCGTGGTGTGGCGCTGGCAGAGTTCACAACGTTGCGATAGTTAAAGACATAATAGAGACCAAACAAAATGATGTGATTTTTGGAGGCTTTTCGCGGTGTTAGCAACTTGACATTGTCGCACACACAAACGAGAATGATTACGTCGACCTTATGTGGCTATATTTTGAATGCTTCCACCTTGCAACTTACCTTTTTATGTCATGCATATACAGTGTCCACATGAAGTACACCTTGGTAGGACAGGGAATTCTACCCTAATTCTAGAATGCAAAAGGGGGTTAACGTTAGACTATAGATTCGCTCCATTTTTCATTGACGCTGAATGATAAGACGCGCTGAGTCAGCATGTTAGTCGACGCTGCGGTTGCTGCTTCTTGTCACTACAGTTTGGTCAACGGGACTCAGTAGCGTGTCAGCAGCGGTCATCGCATGTCGCGCCAACAAGGATGCCAACTAAACATGTCAAACAGTGTGAGCATATTGTACGTTGGCATGGATGATACGTACAGAGTTCATTTCTAGCCGCACGAGCTGCCTGCGCATTGTGTCCACCCAATCCAGGATGACATGGAGATCGGTTGCGACCCGGGTGGCATACCCTTTGGCTGCAGTGAGCTCATTCTGTCGGTGAAACACATTTTTACTCCCAGTCGCGTGGGCTCGTTCCAGTTTGCGCGTCGCGGCGAGCACCAACAATTGCATGTCATGTTCGATTCGTAGCAGTCCCTAGCCCTTGAAGTGAGGATAGTTATGATGGGTGACGACTGTGACGTAGTACGCACATGCAACTGCTTGAGTTTTTCGCATTTGGCCTCCAGGGGTTGCACAATCATGGCCAAGATCTCCGTCTAGGCAATCGTATTCAAGTCAATAAAACATGTACTACGAACCATTCAAATTGGTACTACCCCGCACGTCATGCACAGCGTAGCCAACTTGGTACCGGCGGCTAAAAACTTCACATGTGCCTGTTCAACCAAGGCGCATGCGTCTGCTTCAACGAGTGCCGACCACAGATGGCCCATCTGCGCGAACGTTGCGGCTGTGGTCCTGGCATGGCCGATCAGCGCCTGGAGCTCGTCGACGAGGGCGGCGTGGGTCTTTTCGAATTGGACGAGCCGGGGGGACGTGCTAGTTGTCGGCTGCTGTTTGCCGAATAACTTGCGAGCCGTACTCGAGTACGCCAACCGCTGCACAAGAAGGCGTTGACGATCTCGAAGGCGTTCGGACAATGGACGGTGCTGGTACTCGGCAATGAAGCGCTCGAGGTTGACCCATGTGTCCATAGCAGTGTTGGGCTCGAGAAGCAGGCGACGGGTGGAACACACCCAGGCGGCGGTAGAATTGTCGTCATTTCGTTGCGACACAGCCACAATTGCCATCGTCGGTGGTGGAGGTTCCATTGCAAGAAGAAGTCTGGTATATTTCTATGCGAATTTGGCCCCGCGGCGGCGCCTTCTACAAAAACCTCATCGCAGAAGAAAGCAAGTATTATTCGCCAATCAAAACGCTTCGTTGTATGTAGGAAATCGCGAAATCCGGTTTCGCCAACGTAATATAATTTCGAATGAAAAGTCTTAATTTCAAATGAATATAAAATGTTTTCGAAATGTAAACAACCCATTTACATTTTGTAAACTGAAAATTCAATGCTTTGACCTAACTGTAAATAACCCTACCTAAACTTTGTCCAAATCCTTCCAGAAGTTTTGTCCATAGACCTCTCACCAAGTTTCAACTTCCAAAAGTTTTGTCCATAGACCTCTCACCAAGTTTCAACGAATATGTAATCAGATTCATGAACTTCGTGTTGGTTCACGTGATATCACACCTCAAACATTGATGTTACGTCGGTTTCGTCAACCTTCAACCTAAGCAAACTCAACCTAAACTTGCATGAATTTCATATCACTTTGACTCGTATAACAGAGCGCAACGTTGAGATTACACTCCTAGATTGTGGAATGAAAATACATTCAAATAGATTCAAAATTGGCCACGAAAGTGTGTCAGTTTACAAAGTGTAAACACTGTACATTTTTTTTATTAACTGCCAAAGGTATTCTATTTTTCGGTTGAAAGTCAACCTGTCGAATTTAGTACGAGTACGAGATCGCATTATTCACCAATCAAAAACAACTTTGGTTGAATTTATGATTGGGTAAAACAGGGTCGTATACGTGCTACGGATTGGACGATGGACCTAAATTCGTTAGAAAGAAGTTCGATGAGGGTTGTGTCGAGCGACGACGACGACGACGTGGACATGCTGTGGACTGAAGCAGGGTCCACAGCTTCGTCCCAAGTCGAGTCCAGTGATGAGGAGGACGATGAAGGGGAGTACCCCGTGAATGTCGATCCTTTCATCGTGGACCATTCGTATCTCGGGGATGACTTGACAGTGGCGACAACGTCCACATCCGCGCATTTTACGCCCGGCAGCCTCGTTGCCATGCCGTTGGTGTGGTTGCCCAACGTGGTACTACATCGACTCTCTTTGACGAATATAAACATATGAGTCAGTCGTGCATGGTTGGTTCCTTGTCATAGGTGATCTTTCCTGGGGAAACCTTGCCACTTCGAATGCTCGCCACGTCCACGTTACAGCTCATGACCACGCGGCTCCGCAACGGCGACGACACTTTCGCCCTGATCAACGCCAACATCCCCGTAAGTAGTTGCCGTCTTTTTCTCCTTCGTTGGATGATTCATGTGTTGTTGACGCTGCAGCGCCATGTTGGCACGGTGATTCAAATCGAACGAATGTACGAATATGGCGACCAACACCTGTCGATCGTTGGTCGCGGCAGGCAGCGATTCGAGCTCGTGGACCGCGTATCGCTGCATCACACGATGGGTCAGTTCATGGAAGGCGTGTCCGCGCAAGTTCGCATCCTGCCCGACTTTCACGCGATGCCTTGCCCGATGCCCATCAATTTCCGGCGCGGCGGCCCCTCCTCGTCCCTGTAACACCTCTACCTCTAGCCATTCTCTCTCATTTCCCGATGTTAGAAAGCGACGGCGACCTTCGCTTGTTGCGTATTGGGGACCCCAGCAGTACATGCAATTCGACGGCCCTTCCCTCGTTTATCAAGCGAAATCCATCCTGCTTCAGTCAGTCGAGTACCATGCGTTTATGGCATCGACGACAAATTCAACCTCATCTGCTGCCATGTCTGCGCCGTCCGACCCCACGCGCTTCTCGTACTGGCTAGCCGCCCATCTCAACCTTGGTCTGGCCACCCGTCAGCGGTGAGCTACTGCAAACTGGATCGTGAAATAATAGCTCATGTTGTGGTAGACTCTTGGCCACATCGTGCGTCGTCGGTCGATTGCGAGCGCTCATTGAGTGGCTGCACCACCAGTCGGCCGTGATTCAATGCTCAGGCTGCGCCACGACATTGGCCCATACACGGGCCATTTTCCTGAAGCAAGATGCCGATCACGGGGTAAACATGATTATATATTCTAGTATTTGGACTGATTTCGCCCAATCAATTGATCGATCGACTCTTTATCCTGATTTTATCTGTGTGTATACACAGAATTGTCCTGTGGTGATCACACTAATTAAATTCATACACACACTAATTTTATTTTATTTTAGACGTTGATGTTGCTTTCCTCCAATCTGATTGGCTCAAATCTTCTGCCGATTCTTCTCTAATATACGTTTAATTGTGTCGTCGATTCACATATATTCTCCATGCCCCGTGCCAGTTTAGAATGTACTTTAAAGTACACAACAAATATAATGCTGCGTTGTCGGCTCTTTTATATCAACGATGGATGTTCGAGTCTCTGAATATTTTCGCTGTACAGTATTTATATATACATATATATATATGTTTGTCCAGTCGAATTTCGAATTAAACTCACCCCGTACCCCGTGTATAGGGCCCCGCCAGCACATTTGTCAACCCGTACGGCGCCATCCACCAGATTCTGACCATGCTGGCCGTGGAGCGTGCCACGTACGACCCCGTGGGCACCCCGTCGCTCGCAGACACTTGGTTCCCAGGCTATACATGGCAGTGCATTTCGTGTGTCCAGTGCGCGACGTTCCTAGGGTGGCGATACGTTTCCACGGTGGAGCAAGCGCACCCGCGAGTATTTTTTGGCCTGCTGCGAAATGCCATTGGTTGACAGTGAAGCCACTCCAGACGAATGAAAACAAAAACAAATACCTGTGTGCGTGGGGGGGGTATACAGTACACCAGTCATGGATTGATCATGTTTGTTATCAATAGTATTATATAATATTATTGATTCGGTACGAATTTCCGGACCCTGTGTCAAAACCGACCACGACGGGCTCCCAATGGTCAATCTGAAAATGCTCGTCGCTGATTGGCTACTTTTTTTCCATTTGACTTCGTGCTCCATGACATTTCGAGGATTGTGACTGGTTTACCGAATTGCGTGAAATTGGGAAATTTATGGCAAATTTATAATACATTGCAATGGACTTGCCATAGTGCTGTCGAGCTTTGTATATGTGGACCGTAGTAACACTGTAAGATTGTATAAGCCAAAGTACAGAGGACAGTAGTAGTATCGGTTACTTTGTTGTTGTGCTATGGACAAAAAGATCAAGCTTGTTGTGCTGGGAGTGTTGAAGGCGTCGTGATCTGGTGACGAAAGTCCACACAAAAATAATATTATTTAAAATAAATCTATAATACATACATTAGCGTAAAAAACCAATTTAAGATAACTTTTTTGGAGGCGTCTGAGTAGAATGGACATAACTTTTGAGTCCGTCACGATATTTGAGTTTTAAATAGTGATTCCAATAAGACGCGCCGCTAATCGAATTATCATTTTAGACGATGAACGTCACAGGTAAATATTTGTTACTTTCTAAGCATTTGTACTTACATTTTGATAACCAATTTAGGATAACTTTTATAATCTTAAAGTATATATGTGTCGGAGCATTGAAATGCTGTTTAGGGTAAGCGGTTACAACAGATTTCATATAATTTGTACAAGGGTATTGTTTTATAGAGTTATACTTCTGTTGTGGAAGGATGTTCACTGAGTTTAACACTCGACAAAACCTCAGATTTAACCCAATGTGGCCCGTGTCGGCTAGGGTACTTCAAAACCCAATCTTGAATGACTATTACCAACGGCTTCTACTCCGTTTTTGCATTGTATTCACGTGACGGAATGGTCAGCATTATTTGACAGAGGTTTTGACTTGAACAAATAATAAGGTGGACAATACAAAGTTTTCCTAAATTGGTTAAGTGGTTTTTTACGTTATGCATATCTTTCATAATTCGTGGAGTATACCACCAACTTTTATTTTTGTTATATTTTCATATTCCTGCAATCATATAGGTATTCAAAATAGTTATATAAATTAGACAATATAAATGAGATAGTTATTGTGGATTCGATACGAATTTCCAGACCCCGTCGAATCGAATCTCGCCGCCAAATCGAATCACGAATCGACGCTATTGCTAATCCATTTTTTAGTGGATTTGATTGGCTCTTGCAGAAAGGACAAGTATATTCAACCAATCAGAACTTCCGGCGTGATTCAATAACCAGGCGAATTTTGGAAGTTTATAGCGAATTCACAATATTTGGCCTCTTCAACTTCTCCTTTGTTCCTTTATTTTTTCTAAACGGAATGGACTGCAGTTTTAAAAACGTAGCCACCAAGTAATAAAAATGGCCAATCAAACGCGTGCAAATTGGGGGAAAATTCAGTACAAAGAATGGATCGATAGATTTGGAGAATCAACACTCGCAGTCAAATCCAAATTTTGCACCCAAATAACTTCACTTCTCCATTCTAAGAATTCCCCCCCTACTCGGTCACGCACCCCCAACACAAATAATATAGCTACCCACGCACCATATTTGGCTGACAAGACAATAAATACTCTTTGCTCGAGCACACTGACATGACTTCGTGTCATCCCCCACAACCCTTCACGGTAAAATATGTCGACATAATGACATACATGGAGACTTCGTACACTGGATTCCGATGGCACGTAGTCGCATTGCATAGTATCGGGAAGCAACACTGCCCCTTCCCCGCCCGCACTGCTCAGCCACGCGAAGTTGACTGTTCGCTTGGCCTTTGCATCGCACGGACTGATTGCGTAGTTGTAGAACATCATGTCACAGGGCGGTTTCGTATCGAGCCAACGCAACCACAGGGGGACGTTGGCGCCGAGCCAGTCGCAGGACCGACTCGTGAGCATTGGTAGCGGCAGACTCGCCATCCCGCCCTCGCAATTGGCAGGGCAAAATGGCGTTCGCCGGGTCGGGGGTGGCCCACACGAACGAAACGTTGCTGTACGGGGTCGAGTTGTCGCAGCCGCCGACGGTGTGCTCCATGTGCCCTTGGAACGAGCACAGGGGCAACGGATCCAGCCACGCTTTCCACGTCATATAGTTGGTTTTAACCCAATTGCAAGCGGTGGTGAACGACGGGTTGGGCTCGGACCCGTCCCAATCGTGACCAGTGCTTTCAGCAGCGAGTTGATGTCGACTTGATCGAGCTGAAACTTGGTCAAGAAGTCGACGAGCAACGGATCTTGGCGCAGCAGGTTGGAAAAGTACTTTTTCAAGTTTTTCGGGCGTAAAATCCACGTTGACGGGGTTCTCCGTTTGGTTGCCATACCTAGTGGTCATAAACTGATCAGAAAGCCTGAAGGACACAACTACCTACTAGTACATGCCAACACTACTACTACACGTACTAGTACCCACGCTCTCCAAAGCCGCTGGTGGCGGTCGCGACAACGTTGGACAGGGCGATGCGCTGGAGTTTTCCTTCGTGCTTCAAGTGAAACAAATCGGGCTCGCAATGGTAAAATGTGACAGTGCCGTTCTTGTTCATCACGTCCGTCACCGCCTCCATGCTGTCGTACCCCGAAAAGCAAAAGTACGCTGGAATGTTGTTGTTGGCAATCGCAGCTTCGAGATACCCCGGGTTAAAGAAGCTGTACATCATGGTCACGATCAGGCACGTTTTGCCTGTGTCACAGGAAACCTTAAATATCGAATTCAAAACAAGCACAATAACAGTAGTACCCTGAGCTTTGGCCAACGTGCAGGCGTTCGACTTGGAGCAGCCGTTGCAGCAGCCCATCACTCCATCTGGGCACGCGCCCTTGTCGGCCATCATCGTGAAGTTGGCATTTTGGACGGAATAACAGTTGACCAAATCCGAATTGAACGTGGATTCCCGGCCAAAAGTCGGCCGAATACGGTCGGGCAAACGTCACTGCGTCATCAGCCATCACGATATTTCTTAACTATTGACAACAATGGATTCATTCCCTTCTTGGGTCTTGGCTAGTTGTGGAGGTCCCATTGGTTGACGCGCTGCCTTTGGAGGCTTCGGCAACGTTAGCTGCTCATGTGAACCACCCCGGTCTACAACCCGAGTGACCAGTCAGCAACAAGGAAGTAGTTGTCTGGATATACACACGTACTGGCCTACGTAGGCATTGCTAGCCACCGGCGATTCGTTCGCGTACACATTGAGCACTTGCAGTTTCGTCTGTGCGCAGATCTCGGCATTGTAGGGTGCATCTTCCTTTACCCACCCCCGACATGCGTTGGGTCGCGGGACCGCCACTGCCCGTCTTAAAGTGCGTGACGTCATAGCCCAGCTATATCCAACATGTAGTCCTGTGCAAAGTGAGCATTAGATATCTAAGAACGCACCACTTCTTGGACGAGAATGGACAGCACCGTCGATGTGAGCGACTGTGACGGCCACCCATTTCACTCGAGCGTAAACGTGCCTTAAAACGTTCCTGGCACTGCCTGGCGACCGCTCGTCAAGTCCATGCATGACTTCGCCAGGTCCAAAATAGGACGGTTGGTACGCTGACGACTGAATTTGTCGATGGTCGTTGACATTCTCGAACACACATCGCAGCATCATGCCAACACCAAACATGTTGGTGTACAGTACCAGGTGTTCGGGGAATACATTACACCCACTGTATATGCTCGTTTCGCTCGATATGGCAACGTTATTATTGCCTGTTGCTTGTGATTCGAGGTCCGGGGTTCAAACGTCCGATCTTGACATGTTCCCTGGCATATACTAGTAGTCCACGCCAAACTTGTTGCGACTTTAAATATCCCGACGACCTAAAAATAGACCGAGCACAAGCCAAGCAAGTCACCGTCAGACGAAGGCATGATGGGCAGCCTCAGTATCGTAGACAGTAGACGAAGTCTTTTTGGCAGTCCTGTTCCAGTGCGTCTTGAAGAAGTGGATGAGGTCGACCACCAGTCTGGCTTAACGTTCCAAGTCCTTGGTACAAACTAGCCTGACGATCTTTCAACGCTGACCAAGTTGCAGATCAAATGAAAGCCCATGGCATCGAATTGGAGAATCGTCGAGTCAAGGCAGTGGACAGGCTCTGGCATGCCGTGGTGGGCGAAAGAAATGGCTTTGTAGGTTACGATGAATACTGCCGACTGTATCCGTCAGTGGCCAAGTTTTGTACGGGCAGCTCCACCACCGCCAACATGGTCGACGACTGGGCTATGGATGTCCCCAGTGACAATGCCCTAGATCATATGCATTTTCATCAACTGGTCAAGCAGGTAAATGACGACTACCTTATGTACTTTTGCACTTTCTAAGACTCGCCTCAGCTTGTCGAAATGTGGGGGCCCCTTCTACACGTATCTCCGGTACACCTATAGACGCTCTATATTTCGTCGCGACCATGTCAACATTTTGCTAGGACGAGTTGTTGGATTCCATGGTGCACGAACTCATCGATCCAGGTATCCCATCGCCTCGGTATATTAATGCCGATTTGAAGAAAGTCATTTACCAAACAAGTGGACTAGCATCGTATGCATTACGGGATTGCAATCGTGTCAACCCACATGCCATTGCTACCGCCGTGCACGACCTCCTCGGATGTATGTTGCCCAGTGGATCATGGGAGAGCTCCAATGCCATCGTCGTTCGAGTGCTACAACTGGATGGTTCGACATCGGTAAACCCAAAATTCGATGTGTTTTCTGGTGATATCAACAAACACACTGACTGTACTTGGTACCAACACTGTCATACTGTAGACTCGGTACAGTGCCACGCAAGCAGCAGTGGCCTACCTCGATCGCGTCGTGGCAGCCGATTCTCGGTGGTGGTAAGTTGTGATCACGTTAGATCTTGGTTGAGTTTGAACATCAGGACGAACCCGGGTTTGCGAGGTCGAACCATGACGTGGTTAGCTCGACATGAAGAGGACACGCACTTCGCTGATTTACAAGCGCTGCTACTGCGCCTGCACATTTCGT
Source organism: Aphanomyces astaci (assembly GCF_000520075.1). Lineage (NCBI taxonomy): Eukaryota > Oomycota > Saprolegniomycetes > Saprolegniales > Verrucalvaceae > Aphanomyces > Aphanomyces astaci. The sequence continues at coordinate 251,544 of NW_009798286.1, forward strand.
TCGATGGCGTGGCACCACTGATGCGGCTTCGATTGGATCCCCTCGTGCACAGCGTCCGGTCGTTGGTGCTCGATGCCGTCGTGACCATGGACTCGGCATCGCTTCTTCCGTGCCTTGAATGGCTACGAGAGTTGACGCCCCCCAGGTGGCGAGTGCTGGCGTCGCCCATTGGAGGTATGACTTCTAAATTTAACTTCTCCCCTGGTCACTTATCTTGATCTAGTGCATCCCACCATGACGACGCAGGCACAAGTCCAGGTATATTTGGCCAAGCTGAGCCACTTCACACTCGTGCCAGAACTGTGTGAGTTTTGCAACAACCACAGTGTAGTCGACAAGCAGGTCGTGTATGTTGATGTCAAAAGCTTCAGTCAACGAAGTTACATTAGGACTTGCTTGTGTTTATTCATACGCTGTCGCCGTTGGAGCTCGGTCACTTTCGCGAAACTTTGCAACGCCCTACCCACAAGTTTGCGACTGCGCCGGGCGTCAAAGTAGCCGTGGCGTTCTACACGTCCTTGTCCGCAATGCAGCGACTTGAGATGAAGAGCCAACTGCATGCCATCTTAAGGGAAACCAAAGCCAACCCTCCAATACCCCCCAACAAGGGGACGCCTGTCCCTTCACTCAACAAGAACGTGCTACACTGGACTCGATCTCGCCCCCGCCGTCGACAAGTATACTTCCTCTATTCATGCGCGTGGGAAGGATTTACTCAGGATTATATATTATGTATGATTAGAAATCTCCTGCGTGTCACCATCGACGCCCCCTCGCGCCCCTGTTGCGACCGACGATGTCCGCCCCATCCATCTCATTGGATAGCAGCAGTCTAGCCCCGATGGTGGTGATGTACGTGCCTTATATTCATTGCCCCATATTGAGTCATTTATGGTGCAGCAAGCCGCATATGTGGAGCGACTCACATTCCCCCGTGCGTCCCCTGCTGAACGGTGATATTTTCAGCCCCCCTAAATCGGCGGTGGCGGCGGCATGGTCGAAATCGCCCTTGTCGCACGAGAAGCTCCACTTTGAAGCAACGTACTTCGACGCCCCGAGCATCAGTCGACACCGCCTCGAGTTTTGTCCCCCTCAACATGTTAAGCACTTCAGTTTGCCCAAGGTGAACGAACGACACGTTTGCGATATGAACTTGGACCCCACTTGGGTGTCCCCTGTCGACTTAACTGGCGTGCTCGACTAGAACTTCCCACTGCCCCCGAATCAAATGGCCTATCCTTGTCGATAAATGGTGACCGTGGTCACCCCCATATTGGATAGGGTCATGATTGTTCGTTCCTATTGCGGAAATAGTAAGCTTAAGTAAGTCAACTGTGTGGATTTGGCGATGGCGATTGTTACATGTGTAGACAAACCCCGAAAAACGTTCAATAAATCTGGATACCGTTCAGCCAAAAGTGAAAACCGTTCAAGCTAATAAACTCTAGTTAGATGAGGCATATGTTTTGTACTCTGACCATGTCAACTCTTACTAGGTGTTAAGCGTATCTCAGTGGTTAGCGATAGCTAACCACTGGTGATGCATCCGCTGTACCCCGGGGATTTAGCATTATACTTCGAAGTATGTGCACGCGGGGGTAGGACGAAGTCCGGGGGTTAGAGGGTTACGGGAAGAAAATTTGCTTGAACGGTTTTCACAGTCAGTGTTGGCTGAACGGTCGGTATCCATGTTTATTGAACGTTTTCCCATAGGATTCATTGTAGTACTGTATGGTGAAATATTGTGACGTAACTTACTCACCCACCGTACTACCAGTACAGGTATGTCGAAGCCGACAAGTTGCGCATTTGCACCCTTTGAGGCAGCAATGATATAAATTTGAAGACTCGTAGTATAACGTTATATGTCAATGCTGACACGCGACTACCGGTACCGGTAGTGTAGGAACTAGCGTTACTAGTATATTCCACCGCGAAATGCCATCAGTTGTATCGCCTTGGAGCCTCAGTTTCAAAACTCAAAAGCAGTGGTGCCAACTTAAAGTAAGATCCAGTTCGATTATGTTATGTTCTTTCGAGAAACGGCTGTCGCACCATCTGGTGCGACAGCCGTTTCTCGAAAGAACACAACCAGGAAGGTCCTGGAAGGACTACCGGTACTATTCGACACGTACAATCCCTCCCTCTCTCTCTCACAGGGGCTTGCCATTTTCTTCAAATGGCATAGTAATGACAATATCCCTTGAAATAATACAAAGGATGCATCGTAACTGTTGTCCAATCTTAGGACAACGTCTCAGTAATTCCGCCCTCGCGGAGGAATGTCTTAAAAATGATAACCCAAACTGAATTAATCACAGTAATTCCGTTATCCACTATGGCTTACGTAATCGTGTCACTTTTTATTTCTACCTATGTCATACCGTCGTGTATGCCATACTGTATACCAACATCTTCCAGCTATTCCAGCTAGGGGTTACTTCTGGAGTAAGTGCATTTCAGTGGTTAGCGATAGCTAAGATGATGCAACTTACTAACCCTGGGAATACCAACACAAGGGGTTTCGGAATTCCGAGGTTACAGGGCTACTATTTCTATTGAAGAGAAGTGATTGCGCAAAAATAGTGGAACTGTTGCTATCAGGGAATTACTTCGAAGTATTCGATATCTTGAGCGATTACAGTAGTATACGACATGGTACAACATATACAAATATATCACCAGAATTGATGAAAATGTATAATGTTATTGATATATTGTTCTGGATATACAAATTGATTATTAAATGCAGTTTACTCGGAGTACCTGACAAGGTTCAAGTATGTGTTGGTGCCAAGCTTTCTGTAGCTCCAGCTGGTGCAGCCACCTGTAGCCAAGGATTAGGACCAAGAGTCCAACATGGTCGACTTTTTGCATTGGTACACCCAGTAACATTATTAACGTGGAACATTACTCGACTTGTGACTCGACTGACAAAACTCATGGCAGTGCGACACATCAACATGGCCCATCGGCAGCAGCAGCCTCCGATCGTGCTGTATGACCCTGAAGCCATCGAGCAACGGTCCTATTCACCCACGACGATTCGTTCGAACGAGAGCCCACAGCCTTATCCATGTGGGCACCATCACACGGCTCAGACGCTCGACGTGGATTTCCGCGTAGCAGCCACCGCGCCATCGTTCGCTGGTGCGCGTCGTCGACGCCTCCCTGGTCTAAGTGGCATCCAAGGCCCCAAGAGTCCGTCCATGCGTATCCTTCTCGGCAGTCTGCTGGGCCTGGTGCTCGGTATCCTGCTCTCCTTTCTCTACGAATCCCTCAATAAACCGCCGTGGATGGCCAGTGTGAGCAAGTGGATCCAACAGCCAGGTCACCTCTTCATTCGAGCGCTGAACTGCGCCATCATTCCCATGGTGCTCGCCAACACGGCGGCCTCCGTGGCCGACGCCGTTCTCTCTGGTCGTGTGCGCCAACTGCTCGGGTGGCGCACCATGGGGTTGTTCTTCCTGTCGTCGGTGTGCTCGGGCATCGCCGGCGCCGTGGCGGTGCTTTTGTTTCAAGCGGCGCTGATTCCATCTGCCATGCCCATCCCCGCAAAGTCTCAAAAGGTTCTCGGGTCTGTCGTGTTTGGTTGTGGCAACGCTACCGCCCGGGCCATCAACGACTCTACGTTGTTTGCATGGGCAGGGAACATGTCGTTTTGTTCGTTCGTGTCGACGTCTGCAGCAGCAGCTAGCTTGGTCACGTTGGAGACACCGGTCAACTCGTCCGACTACTTTGTCTTGAATAAGCCAGTCCTCCAATCGCGAAGCCTGACGGACCACGTCATGGTCGTCGTGGAGCAGCTCGTCACAGACAACATCTTGGACGCCATGGCCAAGGGCAACCTGCTCAGCGTGATCATGGTGGCCATCCCCATTGGAATCGCCACCGCCGCCGCTGCCAACGCACTGCCACATAGCCCCCTCGGGCACTCGCTGGACGAGTTTTTGAGGTGTGTGCGCGACGCGTTCTTCCTCCTCTTGGGCTGGGTTGTAGACTTGACGCCATTTGCGATGGTGAGCATCATCGCGTCGGCCATTCTCGACTCGACGATGATGTCTGCCAGGATCGACGTCGAGTCGAGCCAACTCTCGTCGTTCTTTCAAGACGCGGTAAAGTTGGTCGTGCCGCTCGCGCTGGCGGCTAGCACACACATGTTTGTCGTGTTGCCTGTGATGTTTTACCTGTTTGTGCACGCAAATCCGTTTGCATACATGAAAGCGATGGCGCCAGTGTACGTGTTTGCAGCCGGCGCGTCGAGCTCGATGGCGACGTTGCCCATCGCGATCTCCACTATGATTGCCACCAAGCAAGTACCCAAGATCGTGCCCGAGTTTGTGTTTCCCATTGCGACCGTGGTCAACATGAATGCGTCGGGTATCTACATGGCCATGCACGTGGCTTTCATCGCGTACATAGAGAACTACGTACTCAACGTCGCCGAGATAGCCATCTTGCTGCTCGTGTCGCTCCTGTCATCTGTGGGGACCCCTCCAATCCCGAACGGCGGACTCATTATGATCCTCACGATCTGGAACACGGTGCTTCAACGCCCCCACGACGTCCTCCCGCCTGCGTTCAAGGTGGTCGTCGCGTGCGACTACCTCACCGACCGCATCGCGACCTTGCTGAATGTCCACGGCAACGTCATCATCACACGTATCATTGCCGAAGATGTGGATGCTACCGTCCTGGAAACAAGGCAGCCGAGTCGACACCAGGAAGAAGACGGGGATAGCTCCACTGACTGACAGAAGATCAGCGTTGTATGTTTGTAAAGTATGTAGTTGTACAGTACTTAATCTATAATGAGTTCCGGTAGCAAGCGTGTGTAAAATCTCTGTATTTCCATGCGTTCGCCTTCAATGAACAGTTAAATCAAGTGCTCGCCTGTCGACATGTTTGAGCTCATGTTTGAAGTTCTTATTACAGGACGTTCGTGATCATCCTCTGGTAAATCATCGGGGCGTTCTTGAGACCTTGGGCCATTCTTGTCCATTGAAAATGTCCTAGAGGGCAGATGAACGCACTATCGAGGTGTATTTGTCAATGACCTTCGAATGTTCATGTCCCATGCTTGTCCATGCTTCTTGGTTACTACGTAGTAAGTAGGTGAGCCCGTTGCCCTGCCGCCGGTGTTAATTGTCGGTTGGAGCAAGATATGTAGCTTTTGTTGCTGCTTATTATTGTTGTCATAACGTTAGTTGAGCCTGGCATAGTTTTCAGACATTTTCTGTTTTGTATTATGCGTTTTCAAAACTCTACTATCTGCAGTACAACGGGGTCCGGTATTTTGCGAGAAGATGGGAATCAGTCCTTTTGCGGTGTGGTCCACAACAACGTGACGAACAACACGTCCGTCTATTGAAAATAGCTTGGGCTTCCTATATTTGCTATGATGGTTGATGGTACGATAGGGGGAATACGGCATGGTACGTATGATGCAGAATCGTTTATTGCTGCAAAAAGCAGGTTGTGCCCATGACAGTCATGTGAATGGATGTGTGCACGTTATTTGGAAAGAGTGAATTCCGTGTTATGGAGTATTTAGTTTTCGTCGTTGGCAAAAATGGAGCGGTACACGACGTTCTGGGTGTAGATTCCTTCGAATCCGGGGAACTTGCCGTCCCGCACTAACACAGAGATCCCAGCCTTGGTTTTGGCTCGAGACAGTGCAACATACAGTTGTCCGTGAGAGAACACCGGGCTTGGCAAGATAAGTCCCACGCGACTTAACGTTTGGCCCTGAGACTTGTTGATGGTCATAGCAAATGGCAACTTCACTGGAAACTGGCGTCGCTTCAACTT